>NW_027664946.1:0-15000 GCF_963921795.1 Nannobrachium achirus
CCCTCAGCCCTGCCTGCCACGCCGGCCCGCTGTACGCCATTTGTCAGGGTCACCGTCAGGAAAATTAGTGTTTATTCTTGTAGAAAAAGCCGGTGATGAATTGGTTTATTTATATGCTAAAAGATTTTTTTTTCTTTCTCTCTCTCTTTCTTTCTCGCAAACCCCGCGCACGCACGCGTTACAGTGATTCCTTTCTCTACCTTGTTCCCTGTCTTGTTTTTTTTGCTGTTGTCCCCCATAACGCCTCCCCCACACAATGCTTCACCCCTTTTCCTCTCTCTCTCTCTCTCTCTCTCTCTCTCTCTCTCTCTCTCACACACACACACACAAACACACACACACACACACACACACACACACACACACACACACACACACATGAAAGCACGCACGCACCTGTGAGGTGAAAGTGATCATTTCAGTTGGGTTCAGGCCTGAGGAAGTCAGAGCTGCCTGCATGTCGTCACTGTCGGGCAGAAACCTTGTATCTCCAAGTTTCAAATTTGTATGTTTTTTTTCCCCCGCGAAGTAAAGCCCTGCATGCTTCATCAGACAAGGCCGCCGTCGCACAAAAGTAGTGAAAACAGCAGATCTACAAGCACACAACGCCTCACGGTGCGAGGCGTTGTGTGCTTGTAGATCGGCTGTTTTCACTAGTTTGGTTCATTTTTTTTAATGAGAAAAACAAACGGTTTTGGACGTACAAGGTTTCCACCTGACAACGACTATATGTAAACAGCCCTTTGTGTTGCTGAGGCTGTTAGCATTTCACCTGAACAAGGCGTGCGCGTGTACCCCATTAACCCCCAGGGGGAGAGGTGGGCTGACTTATGAGACTCAAAAGACTACAGTAGGTAGTGCTTCTATTGTGGCACTGACTAAAAACACAAAAAACAAACACTTTATTCAGCCACAATTTATCATCACTTACTGTATAAAGATATGATAATCTGACATGTTGATAATGCAACGTTTTTTTTTTTAGTTTTTTTTTTAAGTTAATTGAAGTCTATACAGTACAAGCAAAATAAACCGACTTATGACGATGTTTAACATTCTGGTTAGGGCTGTCACGATTATGACGTTTTACATGACGATTAATTGTCACTCAAATAATTGCGATTAACGATTTAATTGTGTATTTGTCGTTAAAACAGTTACATTTCTGTATGGCTTTTAGGCTTTGAAGTTGCACCTGGTAATATGATACATAACTTAAATATACAAAGAATTTACTGACATATTTGACAACTTTATACTTGTAGATCTGCTATTTCCACTGTTTGTTACTTTAAAAAAATATATATTAACATTTTTCATCATGGAACAATTATGACGATTATGAAAAATTATCGTGATTATGTCAAATAATCACGATTAGACGATTATGTAATAATTGTGACAGCCCTAATTCTGGTGTTTAACATTCTGGTGTAATCACATTAAAATCCTTACAGGTGTGTGTCATGGGAACAGGACCCAGAGTGCAGAACAACCGCAGGCGGTGCGGGTCCGCGTCAATATGCTGACGGGAATGCAGACGAAATAAACCTAACCTTAACCCTAACTTCAGTAAAACTATGCCTTCACCTAACCCTTACCTCAGTAACCGTGACGCGGGTGATTAGCTAACCTGCCGACACTGGTGAGTAACTAACCTGCTGACGCTGGTGAGTTCCTACTCGGAACAACGGACCGGCGGAACAATGAGCGGACGCCAGGCGGTGCAGATTCTGTGCAATACGTCAAAGGCTATTGGAGGGTTAAGGCTTTAAGCAGGCAGAGGTGAGGCATGCAGGCCACACACAGGCAAACAATTCCACAGAACAAAATAATAATAATTATTATTACCAGCAAAAAGGTCAAAAACAGTCAAATCTGAGGATACGACAAAGACAAAAGCAGACAGTGAGACAACCATTTTTTGTGTGTGGGTGTGGGGGGGGGGGGGGGGGGGGGGGGGGGGAGAGTATATTAGATTGTATTTATATAACATTGAATGAGGCCTATATACTCTTACAGTCGACAGTCTGTCTCATCAATGTTTCTCTTATGTGAAGACCATCCATCCCAAACATTACATCGCATTACGGGGGAGTGCATTAGATGGTAAAGTTGCTGCGGATGGGGTCACGCACAGGCACAGCACTGTTTTTAAAACATCAGCGCCCGCTCAAAACGGACTGACGTTAAGTGTCATAGGAAGCCCATTTGCGCGAGTAGGGCCGCGATATAAATATGCATAGCGAAGCCCCTAAGTATACTACAACACACTCTCAGCTCAGAGCTAGGCTAACGCAGAGGTGATTTCTGATAATCAGTCCATTTGGCTCTCTCAAAAAAGAGCCACCCGGCTTTGTCCCCCCCACCCACCACCCACCCACCATCGCACTTTAGACGTGTATTAGTCATTATTAAACATAATAATGGCTTTTATAAGTCACCGTTGGCCTCTTCAGCGACGTGAATAATTCAACGTCGCGTTTGCCTCGCCGCACGCCAGCCCCCACTGTCTGTCAGGCCGCCGACAAGAGGAGCAGAGAGAGAGAGAGAGAGAGGGAGAGAGCGCGAGAGAGGGTGGGTGGGGGTAGGGGGGGGGGGGCACCAGTCAGGTGGGCCCCCGCACCTGAGATGGCAGTCGACAGATGAGGCATTTTGTCTGAATTATTTATTTAATTCTCGTCAACTTTTTTACAACCGCGCCGCCACCTCTTTTTTCCCTCCCCCCCCCTCCCTCCCTTTACACCCACCCACACACACACACACCCCCGCGCCCCCGCCAGCCCCCCAGCCCCCACAAACCGTCACGTTTATTTCAAGCGGCGTTAATTACGGTCGCGCAAGCTGTTAAGCTGTCGTCTGACGATTAACAAAGTCAAGCTCCAGCCCTGCTGCCACAGTATAGTGCCACCACTTTCCCGCTCGGCGGATGGAGGAGGGGTGTGTGTGTGTGTGTGTGTGTGTGTGTGTGTGTGTGTGTGTGTGTGTGTGTGTGTGTGTGTTTGTGTGTGTTTGTGTGTGTGTGTGTGTGTGTGTGTGTGTGTGTGTGTGTGTGTGTGTGTGTGTGTGTGTGTGTGTGTGTGTGTGTGTGCGCGCGCGCGCGCGCGTACGTGCGTGCGTGTAGAGAGAGAGAGAAAAAAAAAGAACCTGCTCTGTGACAGCCATTGTTAGCGCTAACAGTAGGACTATAAAAGTACAGGAGTCAATTTTTAAATTATTTTATTCTGTCGCGGCAAGCGAGCAGACAATATGAATAAACTTAATTTGTGAAACGTCTCCCCTAATTAATTTCAAGGGGGAGGGGTAGGGGGTGGGTGTGTGCGTGTGTGGATGGTGGTTTGGGGTTCGCTCGCTCAGCGGCAGAGCTTTAAAAGTTAAATCAACAATGTGCTTGTCTTTGAGCTGAGCTTCGTCACAAATGGAGGAACGCTCACTGCAAATTTGAAAGTCGGGCTGTCGTGACACGCAGGAGGAAAATACAGTTTGATGCTTGGCCCAACGCACGTGAATGATGTGTCTTTGTGCAGGAGTCCAGGAGGTGTGTGTGCGTGCGTGCGTGTGTTTTGCTTGATTTCAACACTGATGAGCAGATACAGTATAGCTTTCAGCAGATACACGACGACCCAAAGAAACTGTTTTATTTTTTTAAGGCTGTCAAACTGCCGTCCTTAATTTGCTGTCCAGTGGTTTCTCAACTCTCAGTGCCCACTTGTGTTGCTCTTAATTAGAAATGCATTCATATATACAGATCCAACTCTCAGAAACTGTTCAGAGTCTTAGAGGTAATATAGGAAGACACTTTGCAGTTACTGTCTCATAACTGTGTCTTGACATACAAGAGTAGGCTGACCAGATATCCCGGTTTGGCCAGGATTGTCCCGTTTTCAAGCTGTGTGTGCCGAGTCCCGCCTGTCTCTAACACTGTTTTCAACATTCACTACAAAATTGTCCCGGTTTTAGACAGAATTACTTTAAAGCTATACTGTGTAAGTTGCTCAACTAGTGGTCAGAGCTGTATAGCAAACCGCGGTCGCGTCCGCGTCTTTCGGCCGTTTTTCGCCGCGGACCGGGCCTCTCGCCACCATGTCCGCCTGCAGCTCGCCGAGATCTATCTTTAGAGGGGTCCCTGGTTCCTGTGCGTTCAGGCATTCTGGAGAAACTGACTCCTTCACCCGAGTATGTTGTTGTTATGTTGAGGCAAGCTACTTCCTGAGAAGTCAGCAAGATGCGCCTGTGATTGGCCGGTAGTGTACCATGTGTTTATGATCGGCGATATGATTGGTCAACGTATACACATGATGCAGATGACGTCATTTTGCCGCGAAATTCTCCCCCCCTCACGGCTCATAGAAAACATATAAAGAGAAGGCTTTAGAAGCTGAAATTAACGGAGTGGGGGTTCTAAAACTTTAGCGATTTAACAGTTAGGACAATTTTAAGATATGTTTTATAAAAAAAGTTACATGGTATAACTTTAATAATAGTTGTTTTCAGCGGCCACGGTGCGAGGCGTTGTGTGCTTGTAGATCGGCTGTTTTCACTAGTTTAAATCATTTTTAAAATGATAAATACAAAACAAACGGTTTTGGACCGGACAAGGTTTCCACCCGACAACAACGAAATATAACTCATGTAATTGGCCCACTGGCTTGTCACTTGTCATGATCTGAAATGGCAAATCTTTGAGTAGCAGCAGCAGCGCTATAGAGAGATCTCTCTCTATAACACGCAATGAGGGCCTCTCCAACTCTTTTTCCCGGGCTGAATCAGGGGCCCAGCACGTCCCTTCACTGTCCTATTTTTTTTTTTAAACATTTGCCGAACAAATATTGCAGCTGGGCCGGTCAGCTGGAATAGCAGCGCTCTGACGTATCGAACTCGGCTGATGAATTGTTTTGTTTGATATCTTCACAACTACTTTCAAACGATCACCGTTTCAAATAAAGTGTTACAAATGGTATTTGTCAGGCCGCTGGGCACACTCAGCCAAATCAGTGCCGAGACAGAACCCTTGAGAAATGTAAAAAACACAACCCAGGAAATATTATACACTTCTTGTTCTAATTAGTGGTACATCTGCTTAAAAGTCTCATAACGCATATGTGCACTCTGCATTCTATTAAGAGTAATATATCACTTTTGGAAGGGCTTATCTCGCTGCTTCCTAATGTGTTCAGTAGCGTAGCGCCCTTTCAAAACGAGTATGGTATGATGTGCACCCTTGAATATTTGAGGGTGTGAAACTAATGTTGTAATGTCTCTGTACATGTATTAATTAGTCATTATGACTCTAATTGTGTGATGAATTAGTAAGCCACCTTCCCATTCCTCCTTTGGGATGCTGAGTGTACACGATGCACCTGCAAAGTGTGCTTAAAGATGCATGGCAGCACAGAAATCAGAGAATAATCCTACACAGTAAAAGTTAATTTAGGCCTATCCATTTATCAAATGTAAAATATTTGTAACTCCAAGATTGTTAAAATGGAACAAAATGGACCATTATGGGGCCCATTTGGTTTCATTCGTACAGTCTAAGAGTTACATCAACTCATTCAATGCCATCGTTTTTTTGTTTTTTTTTGTTACATTGGATTACTGTATGATAGCGAGTGCTCCCCCGCACCCGTGAGTGATACCAGTACTACACTACCCAGAATGCAACAGGAAATGACACCATCCGGAAATCCCCCGGTCTGCGAGCTCAAGCTAGCAGCAAACAGCAAAACACCACAGCTACAAACACCACCAGCTACAGAAAGGAGTCCAACACCAACGGGACTGTCGGAGGCTGATCCAACTCAGTAGGCCCAGTCTTTGGGCCTACGCCGGTAAGTCCCGATCCAGACAGGACGTTCTGAGTGTGTTTTGCAAGTCAACTTCTCTCAGTGGGCCACCGGTGTGTGGCCCTCGTGAGTAAGTCTCGCCCTGAACCGTTGCCTATACAGACAGTCAACACTACAGCAAGCCTACATATTACATAGTCACTTTTACTGGCCTCAGTTTTTCTTTATCCTCAGAAACCACCAACATGAAACCAGAACTTACCTCGCCACCTGGATGTGACAGCTGTCTTCGCTTGTCCAGGAAGGTGTCCGAACTGGAGGCGAGAATATCCAGGTTATACCAAATCAGAGATGATGAGGCGACCATCGACTCCTTTATTTCCACATCATGCCATGAGGACACCACTTCAGCCCCCGGTCCTGATACCTCGGATCCTGAGGTAGTCGTGGGTCAACCCATGGCGACAAAGTCTGATGCACCCGAGCTGGACGCGACGGTCCCTGCAGTGTATGCGGAACGCGCAGGGTCCCCTTCGGCTGAGCGAGAGTTGGACTCCACTGTCCTCATGCAGGAGGCGGCTGAACACTTTATTAAACAAGGTGCAAAGCCCAAAATCCGTCGTCAAGTTAGCTCCACTCCCATCACATGGAGGAAATCCATTCGGGGCAAACATAGTATGAAACGCAGAGTCCATTCTTTCTTACCTCAAGTCCCCCCGGTCAGCACAAGCAATAAATATTCCGTTTTGGACATGCAGGATTTCCCCCCACTCCCCGAACCGGAGAACCCGGGGCCCCCAGTGACCCGAGCGCCTAACCGTTCTCACCCTGCCCCCCTGTCCAAAACGTGTGGCCCGGCTCCTGAAAGCCTCCAGCAAAAAACGACCCCTTCGTCCCAGGCCCGTCGTAGATTGCTGAAGCAGGCTGTAAGCAGTCGGTCCGGGGTCCGTATTCCACCCCAGCCATTAGTTCTTCATCACAGGAGGAGAAGGCTTCCACAGCAAGCCACACGACCACCAGGACTGGCCCTCCAAAATTGCCTTCCCCTCGTAATCCCTCCATATTGATAGTCGGAGATTCGATTGTGAGAAACATTAGTTTTCCAAATGCGATCACACGCTGCTTACCAGGAGCCAAAATCTCCGACGTTACAAACAAGCTCCCCGGTCTGTTGTCTTCACTCCCGGCAACCGTGAACAAAATTATTGTCCATATAGGCTGTAATGATATTTCCAGAGAACAGTCGGAAATCACAAAAGCTGACTATATCCACTTGGTCGATCAGCTTAAGAGCACCGGGAAATCGATCCTCATCTCCGGCCTGATTCCCACACTGGGCCGTGGAGTGGGGCGCTTCTCCCGTACCCTTAGTTTACATTCCTGGCTTATGTCCTACTGTAGCGCCAACAAACTTGTTTTTATAGACAATTTTAACCTTTTTTGGAACCACTCGTCCTTTTACCTGCGCGATGGAATTCATCCAAGCAGCACAGGGAGTAGCATGTTGGCCGACAACATGCAACAAGCTGCAAAACTTTCACCCACATGCGAAAGTATCGCCGCACGTGAAAGTAGTTGACTGTTTACGTCTCATCACCAGACACAACACACACACACTCCCAGCAAAGCGAGCCCAACCCCCTCTTGCTCTGTTGTTTCACAACCAATACAACCCTATGTTTCTAGCTCCCCTAGTGGCCCGGATGCCAAATTGCATCAACAGCCCGCTATTAATGATCAAATTACTGATACAAATAACCAATTAAGTTCCACTGAATCTGACATTCAGGACCTAAACAGGATATTTTCAGCTAAAGGACTGCATATAGCTCACCTCAACATTAGAAGCCTTTATCCCAAAATCGCACAAATTAAATTATTGTTTATACAACAAAGGGTTGGAATTTTATGCTTTACCGAAACAATGCTAGATTCTTCCATCAGTGACACAGAAATAGAAATAGAAAATTATACAGTAATTCGAAAAGACAGAAATCGTAACGGAGGAGGAGTCTGTGTCTACCTTAGGGCAGATATAGCTTTTAACATTAGACCAGACCTTGACCATGAGTTGATTGAGGCTGTGTGGCTAGATATTTTGTTACCACACTCTAAACCTATTTTAATTGGAGCCTGCTACAGACCCCCTGACCAAAATAATTTGTATGACCTCTTAGAAGAAATATGCACAAACTCAGTAGATTTTATCAACTCTGAGGTTCTGATTCTTGGTGACGTAAATATCAATATTTTAAATAAACATTGCACAACTTACAAAGCTTTTAGAAATTTTTGCCACCTATTCAGCTTTCATCAACACATTGACAAGTGCACTAGGGTTAGTACCGCCACTATTATTGACTTAATTCTAACAACAGATAATTCAAAAATTTCAAAAAGTGGAGTTATACACTGTGGAATAAGCGATCACTCGATTATATACTGTACACGTAAGCTTCACAAATTAGTATTAAATTATCATAATACAATTACTATTAGATCCCAAAAACATTACAGTAGTGAGGCTCTATCTGCCTCTCTGGGGAACCTGGACTGGTCTCTGGTTCTTAAATGTACAGACGTGGACAAGGCCCTGGACCGTTTTAAAACAACCTTTTTATCTATTATTGACAGACATGCTCCGGTAAAAACTGTAAGGATTAAAGCTAGAACTGAGCCATGGTTTAATACAGATATTTTAAAAGCCATAAAATCAAGAGATGCGATATTTAGAAAATACAGGAAATCCAAGGATGAGACCCTGTTTGTTGAATATAAAAAACATAGAAACGAGGTCCAACATTTGATTAAGACAACAAAGAAAGACTTTTTCAACCAACAGATTACAGAAAACAAAAACAACCCTCAGAAATTATGGAAATCATTGGGACAGTTAGGATGTAATAAGACATTAAAAACCAAAATGCAAAATCTAAACCTGGACATAGGAGGAAGAATTATATCTGATAAAATGGAGGTAGCCAATAGTCTAAACACCTACTTTACAACTATAGCCGATTCACTAGTCAGCGCACTGCCAGCCCAGTCAGGGTGCTACAGTGAGGCTCATATTAAGAGTTTTTATAAAGATAAGGGAGTTAAGCAGGAAGCCTTCTCCCTCAGGGAAGTAACAGGGGGAGAAGTGCTGCAAAAGCTAAAAACACTTAATCCTTCCAAAGCAACAGGTCACGACAATATCCCAGCTAGATTTTTAAGAGACGCAGCAGAAGTCATCACTTCCTGCATAACCCATATAATAAACCTGTCCATTAATCAAGGTCTTTTCCCACAGGAATTCAAATCGGCAACAATAACTCCATTGTACAAAAAGGGAAGCAAATTACTACCAGGTAACTACCGCCCTGTTTCCATCCTATGCACACTATCAAAGGTAATCGAAAAATTAATTTACGAACAAATAGAAAATTATTCAACATCACACAAGTTACTATACGAATTTCAATCTGGTTTCAGGAAATCGCATTCAACAGACACCTGTCTATTATATCTTACAGATTATATTAAAAAAGAAGTGGATTTGGGTAAGTACTGTGGCATGGTCATGCTGGACTTACAGAAAGCGTTCGATACTGTAAACCACAGCATTCTACTGAGAAAGCTTGGGGCCTTAGGCTTCAACACCACAGCTATCAAATGGGTAAGGTCTTACCTGGAAAATAGAGATCAAGTGGTTAGAGTAAATGGCACAGTGTCCTCACCACAACTATTAACATGCGGGGTCCCGCAAGGCAGCATTTTAGGCCCTCTCTTTTTTCTGTTATATATAAATGACATGAAGTCTGCGTGCGACTGTAATCTGTTCCTTTTCGCGGATGATTCAGCCCTCTTAGTCTCACACAAAGATAAATTAATGGTAGAAAGGAAACTAAGTACGGAACTAACCAAAGTCAGTACCTGGTTAGAAGACAACAGACTGTCACTCCACTTAGGTAAAACAGAGGCAATCCTTTTTGGGTCCAGACCTAATTTAAATAAATCTCCTGGGCTCAAGATAGCTGTTGGTAACACCATAATCACAGATAAGGATGAAGTTACTTATTTAGGATGTATCCTGAACAACAGTTTATCTGGAGAGAGCATGGCACTGAAAGTTATCCTGAAAGTAAATCAGAGGATAAAATTTCTTGCCCGAATATCACCCTTCATAGACAGAAATGCGTTAATAATATTGGCAGGGGCATTGGTGCAGTGTCACTTTGACTATGCATGCACATCCTGGTACTCTAACATCCCAATGATCCTCAAGAAAAAGCTTCAGATCTCGCAAAACAAATTAGTTAAATTGATCCTCAAATTACATCCCAGAACACATCTTTTACCGGCCCATTTTAACAGCCTTAAATGGCTCAAAGTTGAGCAAAGAGTCATCCAAATAAAAATGTGTATGGTGCATAGGATTGTAAATAATGCTGCACCTAAATATTTACACAATTATTTTCTCAAGGTCAGTACAGTACACAGGTACTCAACTAGAGGAAGCTCTACCAACTTTGTGCCTTATCCATTCAACAGTTGCATGGGCCAAAGTTCATTCTTGTATACTGCAACAGTTGCATGGAATGATCTACCCAAAAGAATTAAGTCTACTACCTCCATGGCTAGCTTTAAGTCGTCCCTAAAGAGCTGGCTCATTGCCAACTCTACTTGAAGTCCCCCCCCCCCCCCCCCCCCCCAACATGTACAAACATGCACACATACACACAGACACGCACGCGGATATGCGTGCGTGCGCGCACACACACACACACACACACACACACACACACACACACACACACACACACACACACACACACACACACACACACACACACACACACACACACACACACACACACACACAGAGGACCATGATGGAAATAAGCTTTTAGCTTTCTTGTGTCTATCCTTTTGATGTTTTATTTGTACACTGCTTTGTTTTGTGCATATATTTGTCAATAAATAAATCAATCAATCAATCAATGTCCGCCTCCATGTAAATGGAACCAGAAGTCTAAAAAAAATCTCTGAATCTTTTCCCAGGTACGTTTTTTGGGTCAAAACAAGCTATTTTGGCTAAGAGCTTGGTGTACAGGGGGAAAAGACCAGACTAAGTACAGAGTGAAAGGTCAAGTTTATTAACTATTGATGGTTCAAGTGGTTAAATATCTCAAAACACAAATTGACATGAATCCAACATACACTGATGATTGTGCTGTCAAACAATGAAACTGCAGTATATTGAATCTATAAGGTTGTGGGGGTCCCTGTTTCATCTCTCTCTCTCTCTCTCTCAACTAAGGGGTCCTCGGCCTGAAAACGTTGAAGACCCCTGGTGTACATGGAAATGTCATTTATATTGTAAACATGACACGATAAAAGAGTAAAGGTCAAACAGACATACCCCGTAAAGTGCATTCATGATTTATGTCCATTCTCCAAAACAGCAGTCAATGCTCACTTTCCTTCCTTCGACGCCCCCACTTATTGACCGGTGGCAGCATTTACATGCTGTACATCTCGTTGTGAGGGATTCTGCACGTCTTGATGTGTGAGAACATCGGCATCGGAGATGACGGTACAAAAAAAATAACACGCTTCCTATGACTATATGACTATATGACTATATGACTATATGACTATATGATTATGACTATACCAGTAAGACTCCCTAATCGGGAGATAAGCGACCGTAGGTCACTTATCTCCACAAATAGAGCAAAAATGTGTTTTTCCAAAATCTTCCTGATCCATGTTGATGACATGAGTGTAGACATACTGTGTAGTGATTTTCGTGATTTTAGGGCAAAATCTGAATCGGCCTCATGGTGGCGCTAGAGGGCCATGTGAGAAATGAGGGGTGGGGTCTCCGCGCCGCCAAGGCGGACGAATAGGTACCGGCCCCGGCTCTCCCGGTCGCTCCTAGCCCGAGTTACGGCATTTTATGTGAGCTGCAGTGGCAGGGGGTCCTCCACTGGGGGCGCCACCACTTTTGCATCCGTTCTGGAGCACCAGGAGTGGGTGGTCCCCGGGAATGCCCCGTGAGCAGCCCCGTTGGGGTGGTCATTTGGTAATTTTTGCACATGTGCTCATTTTTTACACTTGGGGGTCCCCGAGGGAGCTGGGGGTCCCTGGAGCTCCGGGGGTCCTTGGAGGTTGTAGTTTGGCAGGTAAGGAGTGTGTGTGCAAAATCTGGCATGGATCGGGGCAACGGTTGCGTGATTATGACTATATAACTATATGACTATAGTGCTCGGCCGGGCTGCCAGTCAGGCGCGGGGCTTGAGCTGACCCACCGCTCCCTGCATGCTGCCATGATGTAAAATCACTTTACTCCTAATGAGAACGCAGTGACAGAGAGGGGATATAATGATGGGCCATGTGTCAAAAAGGCTCAGATTTCATTCTCTTATATTTTCCTTTTTTCGCTTTTCCGTTTGGGGCGGGGGATGGGTTAAGAACACGTCTCTTGTTGACTAGGAGTCAATGGGACAGTGAATATACAAATGGCCATAACTTTTTTTCGCGATGTTTCCGGCAGAGCAGGCCTCCCATTTTGGTGACTGGGTCCCCGGCTATATCTTCCAAAACTGTTACTTTTCAGGATTTGAATAAAAAAATAGACTGCACGGTGTAATTATGCATCAGCAAATAATGTTAATTCTGCCATCAGTAATGTCTGTTGTCGTTTGAAAGTATGTGTGTGGGCAAGTTGGTACTCAATCGATGTGTGCCTTGTGCACTGAGGCCATTAATGGCCCACTTGAATGACACCAAAACATGGAAGAAGCTAGAAGGTTTGAAACAGAAGGTTGACAGCGTTTGAGTTCAAAGTTGCATGATTGACCTCAACTTGGAAGTACAAACAACACGTAGGTATCTTTATAAAAACAAAATAAAAGTTTAATCTGCGACACAATTTTACACAACATATAGTGGGGGTCCACGCTTCATCTCTGTCTCAGCTAAGGGGTAGGTCTACTCCTTGGCCTGAAAAAAACGTTGAAGACCCATGCCGTATAGAGAATTGTAAAGGGCAGGTCGGGTCTACGAGATACTTGTTAAGTGGACATCAAGGTCATGATGAGCCCGTGGAGTGGATGTGTTGGTCTTGTTATCTACTCTATGTGTGTCCCTTCAGTGTCTCCACCTCCCACACACAACGCTGCTGATGCTGACTGGCAGGACAATTTCTTCCTCCGACCTTCCTTGGTTGAGGATGGACTTTGTAGTAAAATAACACCGGTCCCCTGATTCCTTCTCTCCTTCGCTCTGGTAAGGCTCTTAAAGGGTGAACTCACGGACATAATCGTCATTGTCGGGTGGAAACCTTGTATGTCCAAAACTCTTCGTTTTGCATTTATCATTTTGAAAATTATTTAAACTAGAGAAAACAGCCGATCTACAAGCACACAACACCTCGCACCGCGAGGCACTGTGTGCTTGTCGATCTGATGTTTTCACTGCCTTTGTGCGACGGCCTTGTCTGATGAAGCAGGGCTTTACCTTGTGAAAAAAAAACGTACAACTTTGTAACTTGGAGATATGAGGTTTCTGCCCGACAGTGACGATATAGGCCTACTGTACAGTGCGAGTGCACATAAACGAACGCACGCACACATACGCGTGCACAAATGCACGTGTGCCAGTGATGTAAAGTTATATCGATTTTTTTTTTACTTTATTTTCAGTACTTTCTAAAATATTGTACTTATACACAACAATTCTTAGAAAACATTAGGTACTAGTTATATTGTAGATTTTGATTATTATTACAAAACATATTAACCACTTCAGCCCTATATAGATTTGAAAAAAGCCTATCTACAAGCTCACAATGTCAGCTTGTTGATCTGCTACTTTCAAAAGATTTGTATACATTATTTTACATTTCAAGTTGTGAAACGGGACATTCCGCATAATGAGTACTTTCTACTTTTGGTACTTTAAGTACCAAAAGTGATATGTGGACTTTTACTTTTGTATTTCTACATTGCAGTATTGATACTTTTACTTGAGTAACAAATGCGAGTACTTTCCACCACTGACGCGCACACACACACACACACTCTCACACTCTCGCACATGCGCACACACACGCACACACACGCACAGTGTACCCCAGTAAAGCGATGGAGAGGAAATGGAAGGTGAAAGTTTATGTGACTGATTAGGGGGACAGAGATCTAAAAGTAATGGGCTCCTTTAACTTCCTCTCCCCCCGATTTACGAGGCTGTCTGGAAATGACTGGCAGCCCCTTTACTACGGTCAAACACTGAAGGATAAACTCACACTGTCTGGAGGGGCTCTGTGTGTGTGTGTGTGTGTGTGTGTGTGTGTGTGTGTGTGTGTGTGTGTGTGTGTGTGTGTGTGTGTGTGTGTGTGTGTGTGTGTGTGTGTGTGTGTGTGTGTGTGTGTGTGCGCGCGTGTGTGTGTGTGCGCACGTGCGTGTGCGTGTGTGTGGTACGAATGAGGCCAGTCACAATTATTTAGCCGTTTCTGACACATTATACTGTATTGAATGTATGACACACTCATGATGTATGCATGTACACATGCACACATGCACACACGCACACACACACACACACACACACACACACACACACACACACACACACACACACACACACACATGCACACACTCGGAGGCCCAATTCCAGAAACGAACCGACACAGTAAAATGTGTCGTCTGTTAATGTGTTAATGTGTTAATTACATTTTTCCATTTTCCCACTTAGCTTGTTTACAGATGTAACCAAACGTACACGACCCGTAAATAAGGATCTATATTTGGCTTCATTTATACTCTCTGCAGACTCGAATTAAAACTCAGGATTTTTACTTTTGTGCAGTGAGTGACTCACTGAGGCCAGAGTCAACCTCACAAACACGGCGTGCACAAAAAAAAAGAAAAGGCGTTTGAAGCTGATTCGACGAGTCAGCCGGCGGCGGTGCGGCGTCCCTGCGAAAACTCCCTGTCAACCCCAAAAGGCGGGGGACACATCTCTTCATCCAGATGTACCGCCCGGGAAGGACTTGCCTTAGCGCCTCGTAATGTGCCTTAATCTCCGGCAACACGCCTGTCAAGAGACAAGAGCGACACATTACACGAGCGGGGGGGGGGGGGGGGGGGGGGCTCTCCCAGAAACAGCCAACACCAGCGCTGGTCAATTATTCATCGATAACCTATTTATTTTACCTTTACTGTCG
>NW_027664946.1:20000-62500 GCF_963921795.1 Nannobrachium achirus
CCGTTAGCTTGTTAGCTCGTCTGCTTCTGGTTAACTCTATCTACAGTGCTTCGCCATGGATCCTCTGGCCTTCCTGCCGAGGCAATGTCCAGGCTGTCCAGGACTCATCGACGGACAGGATCTTCACCATCTCTGTGTCGGCTGCATGGGCGTTGCACACGCCTTCTCTGCACTGAGTCCTCAGGGGAGAGCAGGACCTTTCTGTGACTGCTGCGTGGCCTACGACCACGATGTACTGATACACCGGTTCTACCTAGCCAGGGCAGGCCTCGGGGCCTGCGCTCCACCAGGTGGGTCCACTGCTCTCAACCCCACAGCCCAGTCTTTCCTTCCCCAGGCGGCCCGCACCGTTGGTCAAGGTGCGGCGCTGCCTTCCGGAGATCCGCTTGGCAATCAGCGCGCCATTCCAAGTCAAGATGGCGCCGTGCTACATGAGACACCGCCTGCCGCGCAACCGACCGCAGCTAGCTCCACTGTCACTGGAGCTGGCGGGTCTGGTGAAGTCGCCGCTAAGAAGGCGACCAAGAAGGCTAACATCCAGAAATCTCCGGTAGCCTTTTCCCCTTCGGGCGCGGTGCCCAAAAAGAAACGCTTGGATGTGACCGTCGGGGACGTCCCCCTCGACGTGAGCATCACCAAAACAGTCCAGACCTTCAGGCGAGAGTCGGACCTGAGCTCCTGTCAGAGCGAGGGTTCTGGTTCTGAATACTCTGGATACACGGCCGAGGAGGAGGAGGACTCCGTCGAGGACGAGGGTTCTCGACTCACGGTCACTGTGAAAGGTAATGCCCCTGCGGCTCCAGCACGTCAACTGGACGCCGCAGGGAGCTCCCAGGCCTCCTCAGGCACCACTGCCCCTCCACCCGCCAGTCAAGCGAGTGAAACGGGAGCAGAGGACGTCGATTCTGCAGCAGAAATGCTGGATCATCTCACAGTCTACATGAGAGCTCTGGCCAGAGTTGGAGAGGAGTTGCCACCTCCTCTCCCCTCTGAAGAGGCCGAGGATGATGACGAAATGCCCGGGCAGGAGCCTTCGGTTCCCGCCCCGTATGTCCTCTCCAGGCTGCCGCTGGTGAAAGGTTTCACCAAGGCCCTCCATTCCTCATGGAAGACACATAAAGACCCCAGGAAGCTGCCTTTTTCTGTGTTGGATTTGGTGGGCGGTGCGGAGGCAGGCATGTCCACCTGCCCTAACCTGGACCACCTGTTGGCACAATCTTTTCTGAGTTCCGTCAGACCCCAGTACAAAGATGTAGGCACAGCTAAAAACGGGCCGTTTGTTGGCCCCGTCGGCACCAACCCGCCGGGGTTCACTGTCCTGGAGGACAAGCTGCAGTCGGACAGGGCTCGTAACGCCTACCGGTCCGCTGCTCTGGCCGCTAAGGACCTGAATCTGATCCAGCTCTTGCTCGCTTCCACCAAGGACCTGGTCAAAGGTCTGCCCACGGGGGAGCACACAGCTGAACTGAACACTCTATTTGACATCATGCTGAAGGTCAATTGGCATGCGGTTAAGTGGATGGGCAGGTCCATGGACTACAACCTCCAGTCTGAGAGAGCCCGCTGGCTCGACTATGTCGACCTCGAGCCTAAGAGGGACGTGGGCGAGAAGCCTCTAGGTCCTCGCGGGGAGATGTACAAGTCTCTCATAAACATGGAGAACAGTCCCACCACCCTCATGGGTGGGGGCTTGGAGCTGCTGCAGGGTAGAGTTACCTTCTTCAAGGCGGCTAAGGACATCGTCGAGTCCACCACAGTGCCACAGGATGAACCGCAGCAAGCTAGGAGGACGTCCCGCTCCTCCCGCGCCAAGGAAAGGGGCCGCTCTGCTTCTTTTAAGAAGCACTCGTCTTCCTCCAGGGGAGCCTCTGCAGCCAGGGCGCCTGACAGGCCCCGCAGCAAGGCTGTGGTTCCCGAGCGCGCTCAGCCGCGCCGCCCGTCCAAGGATGGCAGGCAGCAGTCTTCATACCGCGGTGGCCGCGGTAGGGGACAGCGCAAATGACACTTTGAAGAGGGGAATGGTGCTGGGGCGGGGGTCCGAGGTGTCTCTCGGTCCCCCTCCCCCCAAACGAGGGCGTTTTTCGGTACCCCGTGTCGGGGAAATGAAAATGTTAATTTTGATGCCTCCTGTGTCGACAATAAACATGTTGAAAGAGCAAAGTCTGTCTCTGTCCAACTCTCTCGCACTAGCACAGACGACCCCATCGTGCATGCCTCCTGTAGTAATGATGAAGTCCTGTCAGGACTCGATAATCAATCACAGGTTTTATCAGAATCCAGTAATGTTAATGTCAAACAATTATGTGGTTCCTCAAGCGCGCGAGTGGGATATCCCTCGCGTCGACAATATGAATCCTTTATGCATGCCTCCTGTAAGAATGATGGAGTCCCGTCAGGACTCTTTAATCAGTCAGAGGTTTTATCAGCAACCAGTAATGTTAACGTCAAACAATTATATGGTTCCTCATGCGCGCGAGTGGATTTTCCCTCGCGTGAGCGATGCTATGAATTTAACCTTGAGTCAGAAATTCTGTCGGCCTACTATGAGCCCGGGTCAAGGGACAAGCATAAAGGCCTTAGAGCAGGTATTAAACGTAAAAGTTCCTCTCCTGTCAGGGGAGAATGCTTTAGTTGTGGGCGAGTCTGTTTATCAGTCGAATCGCTTTGCTCTTCCTGTCGCTCTATCGAGCGAAAACCGAACGCTTCCGGTTTCACCGGATACGGATTCGCTAGCTCCCCGCTTCCGGTCCGGCCGCAAAAGAGCTCCGCTAGTCAAGCGGTACAATCAGAAGGTGTTCCCACCTTGCGGCCTATTGAACCCCCGCGCTCCGCATCCGGGTGTTCCGGATACGGATACGCAGGTTCCCCACTTCCGGTCCCGCCGCAAAATAGCTCCGCTAGTCAAGCGGTACAACCAGAAGGTGTTTCCGCCATGCGGCCTATTGAACCCTTGCGCTCCGCATCCGGTCGTTCCGGATACGGATACGCAGGTTCCCCACTTCCGGTCCGGCCGCCAAAAAGCTCCGCCGTCACGGAAGCACAGTGGTGGGGTTTCTCTCGCTCAAAACACGCTAGCACGCTGTGCGCGCCAGTGGAAGTTATGCAACCCGAGCCATTGGGTATTTCGAACGATAACCAGGGGTTACAGGTTACAGTTCGCAGATATACCCCCGCTTTCGAGCAGGGTTATTCATACCAGAGCACGTGGTTTAAAAGCAAGTCTTTTGAGAGAAGAGATCAGCTCATTGCTAAGCAAGGGTGCTATAGTGGAGCTGGACAGGACCCAATCCCGCATGGGATTTTGGAGCCGTTATTTCCTGGTGCCCAAAAAGGGGGGGGGGCTACGTCCCATCCTGGACCTAAAGGCACTAAACGTGTACCTGAAGAAGTACGTTTTCAGGATGCTAACAGTACCCACCATGTTACGGTCGGTCAGGCAAGGGGATTTCCACTGTTCAGTGGATCTGAAGGATGCTTATCAGCACGTCCAGATTTATCCCCCACACAGGAAATTCCTTCGGTTCGCCTTCGAGGGTCGCCTGTACGAGTATACAGTACTCCCTTTCGGTCTGTCACTGAGCCCGAGGGTTTTCGTGAAAGTGACCGAAGCAGCCATCGCCCCGCTGAGACAGCAGGGCGTCAGGTTGGCGACGTACATCGACGATTGGATGATTTCAGCGAGCTCCGCCCACGAAGTGGCGCGTCACACACAAGTGGTTTTGGCTCACCTGAAGGCCTTAGGTTTCATAGTCAACCACGGCAAGAGCATGCTGACTCCAGCAAGTCGTCTTACATTCATTGGGGTCCTTCTGGACTCATCCGACATGTCGGCCCGTCTCTCAGAGGAGAGGGTGGACAGGTTTCGGGAATGTCTCGACTCCTTTCAAGTGGGCCAGGAGGTCACTTACAGGAGTTGCATGGTACTGACGGGAATGATGGCTTCCGCAGTACATCTGTTGCGTTTGGGCAGGTTTCATATGAGACCTTTTCAAAGATGGATGTTATCCCTCGGGATCCCGCCCTCCTTGAAGTACAAGAAGGTTACGGTTTCCCCTTCCTGCGCGATCGCCCTGTCTCCGTGGCTGGTGGAGGGATTCCTCACCAGCGGAGTCTCGATTGGCGAGGTGGTTTCCCACAAGTCGATCACGACAGACGCCAGTCTCAGTGGATGGGGAGCCACTTTCGAGGGGCGCACAGCGCAGGGGCTTTGGCCTCTGGAGATGAGGGGTCGTCACATCAACTATTTGGAGTTGATGGCTATACTCCTGGCGCTCAAGCATTTCGAGCCTTGGATTTTGCATTGTCACGTCCTGGTCAGGACAGACAATACGACGGCCATGTTTTATGTCAACAAACAGGGGGGCCTGTCGTCGTTGCCACTGGACCGTCTGGCTCGAGAATTGACGGTTTGGTGCTTGTCGCGCCTCAAGTCGATCAGGGCCTCACACGTCCCAGGTCTCCTCAACAGCGGAGCAGATCTCCTGTCCAGGGGAGGTCCTCGCTACGAGGATTGGTCTCTCCACCCCAGGGTGGTGAGCCAGATTTTTCGCAAGTTTGGTCAGCCAGTGGCGGACCTGTTTGCGTCAGCGGAGAATACGAAGTGTCCGTTGTTCTTCGCGGTGAAGGGCAGTCCTCCCTTGGGGTTGGACGCCTTAGCGCACACGTGGCCGAGAGGTCTACTGTACGCGTTTCCCCCCTTCGACTTAATCCGACCCACTCTGGAGAGAGTCAGGAGGTTCGGTCTGGAGATGCTCCTGGTGGCCCCCTACAAGGGCACGTGGAGATCGGCGATCGCCCCTCTCCTTTGCGAACCGGGTTGGCAGCTGCCTCGGTGCAGGGACCTGTTGAGTCAGGCCAGGTGGGAGATCTTCCACCAAGACCTGCAGGTCCTAGACCTGTGGGTTTGGCACGTGAAAGGTTAAACCTGCTGGCAGCCGGTTTTTCTTCTGAAGTGGTTGATACCATTCAGAGTGCTAAGGCGCCCTCTACGAGGGCGTCTTATGATGGAAGGTGGAATGCCTTTGAGGACTGGTGTGAGTCGCGTGTTCCACCTGTGGTGGCTCATGTGGCGTCAGCCCAGGAAATTCTGGAATTTATGCAGAACCGCTTGAGAAGTGGTCTAGCATTTTCTACCCTTAGGGGGTATTTGGCGGCTATTAATGCCTGTCACCTGGGGGTGGCGGGCAAGGCACCTTCTAAAGTCCCGGAGGTCATCAAGTTCATGCAAGGAGTTGAACGTTTGAGGCCGGTGACTAGGTCTTTGTTCCCAGTTTGGGATCTGCAGGTGGTTCTAGGGGGCCTATGTCGGGCCCCCTTTGAGCCGCTTGTAGGGATGCCTTTGAAACTTTTGAGTTTCAAGACGGCTCTTTTGCTGGCTTTGGCCACGGCTAAAAGAGTTGGTGACCTGCAAGCTCTCTCGGTGTCTGCGGAGTGCATGCAGTTTATGAACAATGATCTCAAGGTGTTGCTCAAGCCTCATCTTAAGTTTGTTCCTAAGAACATGGTGGTTCCTAAGGAGCCTGTTGTTCTTCTGGCTTTTCATCCTCCTCCGTTTGTCTCGGTGGAGGATGAACGGCTGAATTGCCTTTGTCCTGTCAGGGCATTGAAGGCCTACTGTGACAGGACTGCTGGTTCTAGAGCTTCTTCTCAGCTCTTTGTAGAAATGGGCAATGTTCTTGTCAGAAAGCCGGTGTCTAGACCCACTCTTTCGAGGTGGATTGTGGATGCTATTAGGCTGGCTTACTCTAGTGCGGGTGTGGAAGTGCCGGCGGCACTTAAAGCCCATAGCACTAGAGGTGTGGCTACTTCGTGGGCACTGGCAAAGGGAGTCTCCGTTCAGGAGATTTGTGTTTCGGCGAATTGGTCTTCGCCTTCTACCTTTGCAGCCTACTATCACCTGGATATCGAATCCTCTTCGCTAGCGCATTCGGTTCTGGGTGCAGTTGCCTCCTCTACGTCATAGAGGAGTCGGATCTTCCCCTCCCACAGGTGGGCATGTAGCCACCTGGGGTACTTTGGGGGGACCCTGTGTTTTCCTTATATAGTGTGTCTTACTTATAAGGCGGACTTGTCCTTTTCATTTAGTTGAATGAGGCGGACTTCGGTCTGTCAGGGTCTCTCTTTATTTTCTCATGCCTTCACACCCAGGTCCGGTGGGCCTGGGACCTTCTGGGTGATGGGTCACGCCCGTTTGGGCTGTGCTCACCCGTATGAGGGGTGTGTGGGGGTATGAGAGTAGGTTGTGGCTTAGAGGGGAGTTTAAGAATCCCAAGTGGGAGGTCATCCTGGAATATTGACAGTAAACGGTAGGTTCCGTACGGAACCATTGTTTACTTAGATATGGAAGGATGACCTCCCACGTAATGCCCCTCTGTTTCACTGAATGTGGCAGAGAGTGGTATTAAGAGGATGTTACTTCCGCCTCCGGGGGTTTATATAGCCTGGAGGCGGGTCACTCCGGTTTGAGTGACAGGCCCTTCCTACCTACGTTAGTACGGGAGCTGAAGTAGTTTCTCTGAATGATCGCCAGGGGGCGTCATTACCCAAGTGGGAGGTCATCCTTCCATATCTAAGTAAACAATGGTTCCGTACGGAACCTACCGTTTCTGCCCGACAGTGACGATATATCCATGTAGTGTGTGTGTGCGCAACTTCTTGCAGCAAGAGCCGCTGATACAAACGACCTACGGCCTGGTCGCGACTTAGGCCACGACTTGGAGGTCGTAGGTCCCGGTTCTGGAGGTTTTGCGCGATCTCGGTCGTAATTCAGCGACCTGGGAAGTCCGCGATCGAAACTCTACGCTTGCTAAGGGAAGGGACGCGAGTTTAGAAACTCTACGCTTGCTAAGGGAAGGAGCGCCGCGATCGAAACTCTACGCTTGCTAAGGGAAGGGACGCGAGTTTAGAAACTCTACGCTTGCTAAGGGAAGGAGCGCTCGTTTTCAACAGCGTCGGCAGGTTAGCTACTCAGTGTCGGCAGGTTAGGGTTAGGGTTAGGGTTAGGGTTAGGGTTAGGGTTAGGGTTAGAGTTGGGGTTAGGGTTAAGGTTAGGGTTAGAGTTAGAGTTGGGGTTAGGGTTAAGGATAGGTTTTGGTGCACCTCGCGCGGTCCAAGTGACTACAATGGAGCGCTTCCTACCTCCGGTTCAGCCAATCACAAGCTTCAAAAGGTTGAATAGCGCTGCTGCTCTAGAATATTCTGCAAAAAGACCTTTTAAATACGACCGCGGACTTCCCAGGTCGCTGAACAACGGCCCGATCGCGCAACAACGGCCCGGGGACGACCGAGGTGGCGCAACCACGGCCGGGGGTCGCGAAACTAGACCGGCCGCGACCTAACAAGTATGTACCGCGAACTACGACCTCCAGAACCGGGACCTACGACCTCCAGGTCGTGGCCTAGGTCGCGACCAGGCCGTAGGTCGTTCGTATCAGCGGCTGTCTCTCACTTCTTGTCTTGGCAGAAGCATTCCGTATAGGACCCGCTATAAAACCTGGGGTTTCACTTGGAAGGGCATTGTTGTGCAGGACTTACAGTAGAAGACAGTGCACGCCTGGGAACAACAAGGCAGGTGCATTAGCAGAAGCGGGGCGGGAGCGAGTGCCCCGCACCAAACAGCCACGTAATACCAGTGGTGTGAAGTAACTATGAGCATTTACGCAAGTACTGTATTTCCAATTTTTAGGTATTTTTAGTATTTAGTATTTCCAATTTTCAGTACTTGTACATCTCAGAGGCAAAAATTGTGCTTTTACTCCACTACAATTATTTGAAAACTTAAGTTACTGGTTACTAGATTTTGATTATTATTAAGAAAATATACATCAACGACTTCAGCCCTATTCATGGGTTGCATTTGTAGTCCTACACCAGCCATTTTGAGGACCAACACAGGTGTTTTGATTAACGTAGAACATAGGTTCTATGCCAATCAGACAAATTGAACACCTGTGTTGGTCCTCAATATGTCCGGTTTAGGACCACAAATGCAACCCATGAATACATTTTCAAATGTATAATGTATCAAATTCTTTTGAAAGTATAAGATCTACAAGCTCACAATGCGTCACATAATACATTTTTATACATTTGAAAAGCTGTGAAATGGGACATTCTGCATAATGAGTACATTCTACTTGTGGTGCTTTAACTACATTTTAAACCAATATTTGTATTGGTATTAATTCCGGACTTTTACTTGTGACAGAGTGTTTCTACATTGCAGTATTGATAGTTTTAGTAAAAAGAAGAAATGCGAGCACTATATCTCCATCACTGAGTAATAGCAGCGCTGGTAGGGTGTCCTTGAGCAAGACATTGAATCCCTAACTGCTCCAGATGAGCAGGCTGGTGCCTTGCATGGTTGCACAGGGTTCCCCAACCCTTTCTATGCCGAGGACCTCCAAATAGCCATAGCCTCTGGCAGTCGCTCCCCACCTCCCCCAGTACTGAAAAGGCTTAAAAATGTTTTTTAAATAGGGTAACAATTTTGTTACTGGCAGGGCACTGTGTTGGCAACCCAGAACTAGTGGCAATAAGCAAACTGATACTGTCAGAGCCAGGGGCGTCACACCAAATTCTGGGCCCTGGGTAAGGATTCACTGTGGGCCCCCCATGAATGTTAGCTATTGAAAAATAGCAGATATACAAGCTCACAGCGCGGCACCGAGTGCCGCGCTGCAAGCTTGTAGATCTGCTATTTTTTGAGAAATCGTGAAAACGTGCGCAAGAAACGTATGTTTCTATGTCAGTTCTGCTCAAACATTTTCATGTGAAGGACCCCGAAGATTATATGTATTTGGCCACAGACCCGCATCTCAAAATATTTAGTTCCAGGGACCCCCCAGAAGCAAAATTTGAGTTACAAATGTTCACTTAAAAAATACATACAGGTATATTCAAAGATTTGCGCACATTTTCACGACTTTTCAAAAATAGCAGATCTACAAGCTCACAGCGCGGCACTCGGTGCCGCGCTGTGAGCTTGTATATCTGCTATTTTTCAATAGCTAAAGTTACTAGGGCCCCTCCACCTTGGGCCCTGGTAACTCAGTCCCACTTTCCTACCCCTTGTGACGCCCCTGGTCAGAGCCAATTAACCAAGGGCAAAGCCAGGAAAGGCAAGATGCTCACCGCCTACGTAGATGCACTGCGGCGCAACAGCTTAGCTAACGACACTATAGAGTTCAGTTCAAGACCCTGATGCTAGATAGGAGAGTGTGGAGTTGGTGTTGGCTGGACTGTACTCTCACATGGCATGTCATGGCAGATTATTATTTTTCTTTTTAGCATTTTGAGAAATGTAGTCAATAATAAAATCATTCCAATAACTCCCACTTTGGTATAGCTCCCTGGCCCCCACTTTGTTGGTGTATCTGTGGTGTGTGTGTGTGTGTGTGTGTGTGTGTGTGTGTGTGTGTGTGTGTGTGTGTGTGTGTGTGTGTGTGTGTGTGTGTGTGTGTGTGTGTGTGTGTGTGTGTGTGTGTGTGTGTGTGTGTGAATGGGTGAATGTGAAGTATTAGTGGTCAGACAGACTAGAAAGACACTAAAATAAATGTAAACCATCTATGTATGTATGGAATGTTTCCGGCTGTGTCGCGGTTCAGATGCTGTGGTGGCGGGGTACATATTGCTGTTATTATGGTTTTGGCTGTGTCGTTAAAGTGGGTGTGCTGTTGGTTTTGCTGTCTCTATGTGCATGCGTGTGTGTGTGTGTGTGTGTGTGCGTGTGCGTGTGCGTGTGCGTGTGTGTGTGTGTGTGTGTGTTTCATTTGTGTAAATTATTATTATTATTATTAATTAATATTATTATTTAATTTTCTGTAGCAGTTTCACCAAGTTTTAAATAGTTAAAACAGTGTCTAATAGTTAGGCCAACATGCCTCAATATAACACAAACGCAGATTACAAGTAACACACTGTAACTTACGCGTTGTGAGCTTGGAGGCTGGCTATTTTTGGTGAGTTTCAGGAGAGTTTGGACAAGGCAGTTCTCTTGAATGCTGCCTTCAGGTATGACATGGAAAGAGGGCATTTGCATTTCTTTAACCATAGTAAAAACTGCATTCATGGTCTGGAGAGGGCACTTTCCAGACCAGACAGACGGACACGGACAAGCTGTGACGTTTCTCATAGTAAACTGCGACATTCGTTCACAATAAATACATACAAATAGAATACAAATAAAATAAAAAGGAACACACTATACAATACAATTACTACCAAGTAGAGCCAACTTTTTCCTGAAATACATTGCAGCATAGGCGGACTTTGCCATTTGCCCTAGGGGGGGGCCAGCTTGAGCAGCAACATGCCAATTGTCAACCCCTCAACACTAACTTATCACACTGTCCAACTACTGTTATTCATTGTGTCCACCAAGTACAATTATGTATGGTTAGAGCAGTGTCATTTTACAAATTGTGTTCATTATTAAGTAAAATAGCTACTTTCATTATAGACGCATTTCTGGTCCACGTTACACTGATAAGAACTAGATGCGTGCGCAGGTCGGTACCATAATTAGCCAATGAAACCAGCACTCCCCAAAACAACAGGTTTGGGGATTGGACGGAATTGATTACATGATACAGTCACCTGTGCATTTAGTCTCAATGTTTGTAAACAAGAAACCCGTCTATTGGTAACACAGTTGCAGCTTACAAGAAATGCCAATAAGAATAAACCATTTGATAATCTCAGCTATAATTTCTAAATGGCTACAAAACATTTTGTTTGATGCAGGACAATAATTATTGTAATTACATTTATTTTAAGTAATGAACAATAAGGGAATATCAGTAATTAATAACTTAAAAATAGATATTTGTACATTTTAAACCCCTTTTTAATTATTTTTCAAGCCTAATATGTGTAATCTTTGTGTACAGTTCGGATATTGCAGGTATGTTCAGGTATATTCATAGTCTGACAACCCCCATTCTTAGCAATGCTATCTTCAGAGAGAGAGAGGCTCTGATTACTTAACATTCCAATCAATCAACTTATTGTCGCCAGCTGGTCTCTGTGTGATGGGGAGAAACCAGTGACTATTAGTTGGTTAATTCTTTAAAAAAATCATAACTCTTGACAGGCATGGGATAGAGACTTACTTTTTTTCCCTAAATGCTCAGAAATGCATGGGGGGTGCAGTGCACCCCCTGCCTCCCCATAAAGTCCGCCCATGCATTGCCGTATTGATTTTTATGTACTACAATGCAAAAATGCTGATGAAGTGATTTGTAATTGGGTGTGGACTGTGTTAAATTGTGTAAAAGTTACATACAGATTATAATAGATATTCATTAAGCCGTGCAATGACTGCCGGTACACCCTCTCCCCTCCTTTCTCTCAATTTCGACAGTTATTCCTCTCCCTTCAACTCCTCTCCAGTCCACACATAGATATCCCCCGACTTGTCTCCTCTCTCCCTCCTCTGGCGTTGGCAGTGTCAGTTTATCAGCGGATCTCTATAATGTGCCTTAATTCAAAGGCCAAACTGGTCCCGTCACCCCTGTGTGTGCGTCCCCGTGTCACCCCCACCACCGCACTCAGACGGACATGTTTGAGGACAACACTAAACTGCTTGTCATCGGGATGTGTCTGTCTGTCGAGAGAGAGAGAGAGAGAGAGAGAGAGAGAGAGAGAGAGAGAGAGAGAGAGAGAGAGAGAGAGAGAGAGGCTTATCAGTGTCTCTCTGGTGAATTAGCCACAGACCCTGAGTGATAAGGAGTGGCAGAAGGCGTCCAGAGCGAAC
The DNA here is from genome assembly GCF_963921795.1 of Nannobrachium achirus. NCBI lineage: Eukaryota > Metazoa > Chordata > Actinopteri > Myctophiformes > Myctophidae > Nannobrachium > Nannobrachium achirus. The sequence continues at coordinate 31,756 of NW_027664946.1, forward strand.
AGGAAACAGGAGGAAGATAGCAGGGAGGTGGAAGCTGGGGACCATGACAGCTGGCTGGTGGCCCTTGTCATCTGTCAGTCTCTCTCTCTCTCTCTCTCTCTCTCTCTCTCTCTCTCTCCAGTGATGTAAAGTAACTACGTACATTTACTCATTTACAAGTACTGTACTTTCCAGTTTTCACTTGCCTACTTTTATTTCTACTCCACTACATCTCAGAGGCAAATAGTATACTTTTTTTTTCTCCACTACAAATTTGGGAAAACTTTAGTTAACTGCTTACTTTGTAGATTTTGATTATTATCACAAACATAGGCTACATTAACTTTCACTTTCATCCCATGTCTTCTCCAGTATGCAATCTGCATGTACATTTTCAAATCATAAATGCAAAATAAAAGTTCAACTATTTAAGTGCATTTGTGTTACCATGTTTTGGTTAACGCATTTTTCATTGGTATCACAATGAAAAGTACATTTTCAGCTTTTAAAGAAAAGAAATGGGCTACCATTCTTCATACATTAACGTTATATTAGCATTCATCTCTAAGGGTTTGCCAGTTATTTGGGGGTCCACTCACGGCATGCTCGAAGGCCGTGGGAATCACCGGCGTCTAGCAGACAGACCTCTCAGACTTCCTCCTGTCTGCTGTAAGATATCAAACGTCAGAGTTTTCCCTTCCCATTTCCCCTCGTGTCCTGTCGACGGAGGAGTCTTTAACACCGCCCTGTCTTCATCGTAATGCTGCCAAACGTCGTTTTCTCAAGCACATGCACACACACGCACACACACACACACACACACACACACACACACACACACACACACACACACACACACACACACACACACACACACACACACACACACACACACACACACACAGCGCCAGGGGCGTCACACCACATTCTGGGCCCTGGGTACAAGGATTCACTGCGGGCCCCCATGAATGTTAACTATTGAAAAATAGCAGATATACAAGCTCACAGCGAGCTTGTAGATCTGCTATTTTTGAAAAGTTGTGAAAATGTGTGCCAAGAAACGGTAGGTTCCGTACGGAACCATTGTTTACTTAGATATGGAAGGATGACCTCCCACTTGGGTAATGACGCCCCCTGGCGATCATTCAGAGAAACTACTTCAGCTCCCGTACTAACGTAGGTAGGAAGGGCCTGTCACTCAAACCGGAGTGACCCGCCTCCAGGCTATATAAGCCCCCGGAGGCGGAAGTAACATCCTCTTAATACCACTCTCTGCCACATTCAGTGAAACAGAGGGGCATTACGTGGGAGGTCATCCTTCCATATCTAAGTAAACAATGGTTCCGTACGGAACCTACCGTTTACTGTCAATATTCCAGGATGACCTCCCACTTGGGATTCTTAAACTCCCCTCTAAGCCACAACCTACTCTCATACCCCCACACACCCCTCATACGGGTGAGCACAGCCCAAACGGGCGTGACCCATCACCCAGAAGGTCCCAGGCCCACCGGACCTGGGTGTGAAGGCATGAGAAAATAAGGAGAGACCCTGACAGACCGAAGTCCGCCTCATTCAACTAAATGAAAAGGACAAGTCCGCCTTATAAGTAAGACACACTATATAAGGAAAACACAGGGTCCCCCCCAAAATACCCCAGGTGGCTACATGCCCACCTGTGGGAGGGGAAGATCCGACTCCTCTATGACGTAGAGGAGGCAACTGCACCCAGAACCGAATGCGCTAGCGAAGAGGATTCGATATCCAGGTGATAGTAGGCTGCAAAGGTAGAAGGCGAAAACCAATTCGCCGAAACACAAATCTCCTGAACGGAGACTCCCTTTGCCAGTGCCCACGAAGTAGCCACACCTCTAGTGCTATGGGCTTTAAGTGCCTCCGGCACTTCCACACCCGCACTAGAGTAAGCCAGCCTAATAGCATCCACAATCCACCTCGAAAGAGTGGGTCTAGACACCGGCTTTCTGACAAGAACATTGCCCATTTCTACAAAGAGCTGAGAAGAAGCTCTAGAACCAGCAGTCCTGTCACAGTAGGCCTTCAATGCCCTGACAGGACAAAGGCAATTCAGCCGCTCATCCTCCGCCGAGACAAACGGAGGAGGATGAAAAGCCAGAAGAACAACAGGCTCCTTAGGAACCACCATGTTCTTAGGAACAAACTTAAGATGAGGCTTGAGCAACACCTTGAGATCATTGTTCATAAACTGCATGCACTCCGCAGACACCGAGAGAGCTTGCAGGTCACCAACTCTTTTAGCCGTGGCCAAAGCCAGCAAAAGAGCCGTCTTGAAACTCAAAAGTTTCAAAGGCATCCCTACAAGCGGCTCAAAGGGAACCCGACATAGGCCCCCTAGAACCACCTGCAGATCCCAAACTGGGAACAAAGACCTAGTCACCGGCCTCAAACGTTCAACTCCTTGCATGAACTTGACGACCTCCGGGACTTTAGAAGGTGCCTTGCCCGCCACCCCCAGGTGACAGGCATTAATAGCCGCCAAATACCCCCTAAGGGTAGAAAATGCTAGACCACTTCTCAAGCGGTTCTGCATAAATTCCAGAATTTCCTGGGCTGACGCCACATGAGCCACCACAGGTGGAACACGCGACTCGCACCAGTCCTCAAAGGCATTCCACCTTCCATCATAAGACGCCCTCGTAGAGGGCGCCTTAGCACTCTGAATGGTATCAACCACTTCAGAAGAAAAACCGGCTGCCAGCAGGTTTAACCTTTCACGTGCCAAACCCACAGGTCTAGGACCTGCAGGCCTTGGTGGAAGATCTCCCCCCTGGCCTGACTCAACAGGTCCCTGCACTGAGGCAGCTGCCAACCCGGTTCGCAAAGGAGAGGGGCGATCGCCGATCTCCACGTGCCCTTGTAGGGAGCCACCAGGAGCATCTCCAGACCGAACCTCCTGACTCTCTCCAGAGTGGGTCGGATTAAGTCGAAGGGGGGAAACGCGTACAGTAGACCTCTCGGCCACGTGTGCGCTAAGGCGTCCAACCCCAAAGGAGGACTGCCCTTCACCGCGAAGAACAACGGACACTTCGTATTCTCCGCTGACGCAAACAGGTCCGCCACTGGCTGACCAAACTTGCGAAAAATCTGGCTCACCACCCTGGGGTGGAGAGACCAATCCTCGTAGCGAGGACCTCCCCTGGACAGGAGATCTGCTCCGCTGTTGAGGAGACCTGGGACGTGTGAGGCCCTGATCGACTTGAGGCGCGACAAGCACCAAACCGTCAATTCTCGAGCCAGACGGTCCAGTGGCAACGACGACAGGCCCCCCTGTTTGTTGACATAAAACATGGCCGTCGTATTGTCTGTCCTGACCAGGACGTGACAATGCAAAATCCAAGGCTCGAAATGCTTGAGCGCCAGGAGTATAGCCATCAACTCCAAATAGTTGATGTGACGACCCCTCATCTCCAGAGGCCAAAGCCCCTGCGCTGTGCGCCCCTCGAAAGTGGCTCCCCATCCACTGAGACTGGCGTCTGTCGTGATCGACTTGTGGGAAACCACCTCGCCAATCGAGACTCCGCTGGTGAGGAACCCCTCCACCAGCCACGGAGACAGGGCGATCGCGCAGGAAGGGGAAACCGTAACCTTCTTGTACTTCAAGGAGGGCGGGATCCCGAGGGATAACATCCATCTTTGAAAAGGTCTCATATGAAACCTGCCCAAACGCAACAGATGTACTGCGGAAGCCATCATTCCCGTCAGTACCATGCAACTCCTGTAAGTGACCTCCTGGCCCACTTGAAAGGAGTCGAGACATTCCCGAAACCTGTCCACCCTCTCCTCTGAGAGACGGGCCGACATGTCGGATGAGTCCAGAAGGACCCCAATGAATGTAAGACGACTTGCTGGAGTCAGCATGCTCTTGCCGTGGTTGACTATGAAACCTAAGGCCTTCAGGTGAGCCAAAACCACTTGTGTGTGACGCGCCACTTCGTGGGCGGAGCTCGCTGAAATCATCCAATCGTCGATGTACGTCGCCAACCTGACGCCCTGCCGTCTCAGCGGGGCGATGGCTGCTTCGGTCACTTTCACGAAAACCCTCGGGCTCAGTGACAGACCGAAAGGGAGTACTGTATACTCGTACAGGCGACCCTCGAAGGCGAACCGAAGGAATTTCCTGTGTGGGGGATAAATCTGGACGTGCTGATAAGCATCCTTCAGATCCACTGAACAGTGGAAATCCCCTTGCCTGACCGACCGTAACATGGTGGGTACTGTTAGCATCCTGAAAACGTACTTCTTCAGGTACACGTTTAGTGCCTTTAGGTCCAGGATGGGACGTAGCCCCCCCCCCCTTTTTGGGCACCAGGAAATAACGGCTCCAAAATCCCATGCGGGATTGGGTCCTGTTCAGCTCCACTATAGCACCCTTGCTTAGCAATGAGCTGATCTCTTCTCTCAAAAGACTTGCTTTTAAACCACGAGCTCTGGTATGAATAACCCTGCTCGAAAGCGGGGGTATGTCTGCGAACTGTAACCTGTAACCCCTGGTTATCGTTCGAAATACCCAATGGCTCGGGTTGCATAACTTCCACTGGCGCGCACAGCGTGCTAGCGTGTTTTGAGCGAGAGAAACCCCACCACTGTGCTTCCGTGACGGCGGAGCTTTTTGGCGGCCGGACCGGAAGTGGGGAACCTGCGTATCCGTATCCGGAACGACCGGATGCGGAGCGCAAGGGTTCAATAGGCCGCATGGCGGAAACACCTTCTGGTTGTACCGCTTGACTAGCGGAGCTATTTTGCGGCGGGACCGGAAGTGGGGAACCTGCGTATCCGTATCCGGAACACCCGGATGCGGAGCGCAGGGGTTCAATAGGCCGCAAGGTGGGAACACCTTCCGATTGTACCGCTTGACTAGCGGAGCTCTTTTGCGGCCGGACCGGAAGCGGGGAGCTAGCGAATCCGTATCCGGTGAAACCGGAAGCGTTCGGTTTTGGCTCGATAGAGCGACAGGAAGAGCAAAGCGATTCGACTGATAAACAGACTCGCCCACAACTAAAGCATTCTCCCCTGACAGGAGAGGAACTTTTACGTTTAATACCTGCTCTAAGGCCTTTATGCTTGTCCCTTGACCCGGGCTCATAGTAGGCCGACAGAATTTCTGACTCAAGGTTAAATTCATAGCATCGCTCACGCGAGGGAAAATCCACTCGCGCGCATGAGGAACCATATAATTGTTTGACGTTAACATTACTGGTTGTTGATAAAACCTCTGACTGATTAAAGAGTCCTGACGGGACTCCATCATTCTTACAGGAGGCATGCATAAAGGATTCATATTGTCGACGCGAGGGATATCCCACTCGCGCGCTTGAGGAACCACATAATTGTTTGACATTAACATTACTGGTTTCTGATAAAACCTGTGATTGATTATCGAGTCCTGACAGGACTTCATCATTACTACAGGAGGCATGCACGATGGGGTCGTCTGTGCTAGTGCGAGAGAGTTGGACAGAGACAGACTTTGTTCTTTCAACATGTTTATTGCCGACACAGGAGGCATCAAAATTAACATTTTCATTTCCCCGACACGGGGTACCGAAAAACGCCCTCGTTTGGGGGGAGGGGGACCGAGAGACACCTCGGACCCCCGCCCCAGCACAATTCCCCTCTTCAGAGTGTCATTTGCGCTGTCCCCTACCGCGGCCACCGCGGTATGAAGACTGCTGCCTGCCATCCTTGGACGGGCGGCGCGGCTGAGCGCGCTCGGGAACCACAGCCTTGGTGCGGGGCCTGTCAGGCGCCCTGGCTGCAGAGGCTCCCCTGGAGGAAGACGAGTGCTTCTTAAAAGAAGCAGAGCGGCCCCTTTCCTTGGCGCGGGAGGAGCGGGACGTCCTCCTAGCTTGCTGCGGTTCATCCTGTGGCACTGTGGTGGACTCGACGATGTCCTTAGCCGCCTTGAAGAAGGTAACTCTACCCTGCAGCAGCTCCAAGCCCCCACCCATGAGGGTGGTGGGACTGTTCTCCATGTTTATGAGAGACTTGTACATCTCCCCGCGAGGACCTAGAGGCTTCTCGCCCACGTCCCTCTTAGGCTCGAGGTCGACATAGTCGAGCCAGCGGGCTCTCTCAGACTGGAGGTTGTAGTCCATGGACCTGCCCATCCACTTAACCGCATGCCAATTGACCTTCAGCATGATGTCAAATAGAGTGTTCAGTTCAGCTGTGTGCTCCCCCGTGGGCAGACCTTTGACCAGGTCCTTGGTGGAAGCGATCAAGAGCTGGATCAGATTTAGGTCCTTAGCGGCCAGAGCAGCGGACCGGTAGGCGTTACGAGCCCTGTCCGACTGCAGCTTGTCCTCCAGGACAGTGAACCCCGGCGGGTTGGTGCCGACGGGGCCAACAAACGGCCCGTTTTTAGCCGTGCCTACATCTTTGTACTGGGGTCTGACGGAACTCAGAAAAGATTGTGCCAACAGGTGGTCCAGGTTAGGGCAGGTGGACATGCCTGCCTCCGCACCGCCCACCAAATCCAGCACAGAAAAAGGCAGCTTCCTGGGGTCTTTATGTGTCTTCCATGAGGAATGGAGGGCCTTGGTGAAACCTTTCACCAGCGGCAGCCTGGAGAGGACATACGGGGCGGGAACCGAAGGCTCCTGCCCGGGCATTTCATCATCATCCTCTGCCTCTTCAGAGGGGAGAGGAGGTGGCAACTCCTCTCCAACTCTGGCCAGAGCTCTCATGTAGACTGTGAGATGATCCAGCATTTCTGCTGCAGAATCGACGTCCTCTGCTCCCGCTTCACTCGCTTGACTGGCGGGTGGAGGGGCAGTGGTGCCTGAGGAGGCCTGGGAGCTCCCTGCGGCGTCCAGTTGACGTGCTGGATCCGCAGGGGCATTACCTTTCACAGTGACCGTGAGTCGAGAACCCTCGTCCTCGACGGAGTCCTCCTCCTCCTCGGCCGTGTATCCAGAGTATTCAGAACCAGAACCCTCGCTCTGACCGGAGCTCAGGTCCGACTCTCGCCTGAAGGTCTGGACTGTTTTGGTGATGCTCACGTCGAGGGGGACGTCCCCGACGGTCACATCCAAGCGTTTCTTTTTGGGCACCGCGCCCGAAGGGGAAAAGGCTACCGGAGATTTCGTCTGGGTGTTAGCCTTCTTGGTCGCCTTCTTAGCGGCGACTTCACCAGACCCGCCAGCTCCAGTGACAGTGGAGCTAGCTGCGGTCGGTTGCGCGGCAGGCGGTGTCTCATGTAGCACGGCGCCATCTTGACTTGGAATGGCGCGCTGGTTGTCAAGCGGATCTCCGGAAGGCAGCGCCGCACCTTGACCAACGGTGCGGGCCGCCTGGGGAAGGAAAGACTGGGCTGTGGGGTTGAGAGCAGTGGACCCACCTGGTGGAGCGCAGGCCCCGAGGCCTGCCCTGGCTAGGAAGAATCGGTGTATCAGTACATCGTGGTCGTAGGCCACGCAGCAGTCACAGAAAGGTCCTGCTCTCCCCTGAGGACTCAGTGCAGAGAAGGCGTGTGCAACGCCCATGCAGCCGACACAGAGATGGTGAAGATCCTGTCCGTCGATGAGTCCTGGACAGCCTGGACATTGCCTCGGCAGGAAGGCCAGAGGATCCATGGCGAAGCACTGTAGATAGAGTTAACCAGAAGCAGACGAGCTAACAAGCTAACGGCTAAGGCTAGGCCACGCTTGATTCGGGCAGGGCCTGAACAAGCGGTGAGCAGTGTAGCTAACGTTAACAATAGCAGACGAGCTAACAAGCTAACGGCTAATGCTATGCCACGCTTGCTTCGGCGGAGGCCTGAACAAGCAGTAATAATCCTTTGTTATAAAAGGAAATAACCGTCGATTTAGGACGGAACAAGAATAAGTATTCTTAAGTACGGGTTAATTCAACACTCGCCAGTGGGCGACTCCTAATGCCACCGCTTTAGGCTAATGCGCGAAGAATAATAATACAAGGCTGAGTTTCAACTTATCTGAATGTGATATCGCAGAGAGTGAAAAAGAGGATGTTACTTCCGCCTCCGGGGGCTTATATAGCCTGGAGGCGGGTCACTCCGGTTTGAGTGACAGGCCCTTCCTACCTACGTTAGTACGGGAGCTGAAGTAGTTTCTCTGAATGATCGCCAGGGGGCGTCATTACCCAAGTGGGAGGTCATCCTGGAATATTGACAGTAAACGTATGTTTCCATGTCAGTGATGCTCAAACTTTTTCACATGAAGGACCCCCCATCTCAAAATATTTAGTTCCAGGGACCCCCCAGAAGCAAAATTTGAGTCACTTAAAAAATACATAATTCAAAGATTTGCGCACATTTTCACGACTTTTCAAAAATAGCAGATCTACGAGCTTGCAGCGCGGCACCATAGCTAAATTTACTAGGGCCCCTCCACCTTGGGCCCTGGTAACTCAGTCCCACTTTCCTACCCCTTGTGATGCCCTTGCACAGCGCACACACACAGCGCACACACCGATGTGATGCACATTGGGATGGATATCCAATTTTGGCTGAGAGAGGCGTGGAGTCAGCTTCAATCGGTCCCGGCCAGCGGAGGAAGCACTCTTGACGGGGAATCATCCCCGTCAGGCCTCCTGTGACGGCTGCCTGTCTGGTCCGCGCTGACGTGACGTGATGAGAGATGATACCCAGAGACGGCACACACAACACGTCGGGTCTCTCTGATGTTATACAGCGCCAGCAGAGCAGGGGGGGTGGGGTGGGGGGGATGGGGAGCGGGGAGGAGGGGGGGGGGGGGGGGGGGGGATTGTAAAGGGGAGCCCGCAGGGGCGACGGGGGAGGCCGCTGACAGACGCCACTTTATAGCTTTAATCCCAGGGTCTTAAAAACGGTGTTTGACACAAATTGAGGTTGGCTTTTATACTGTCGGCGAGGAGGAGAAGAAAAAAAACACGAGCGATAGAAAGAAAATATAGGCACGATGGCACGCGCACGCACACCTCTCCATCTCTCTCTCTCTCTCTCTCTCTCTCTATCTCTCTCTCACCAAAAATGGTTACTAATTACTATGAAAAACCTGCAGCTCATGTGCGTCAATCAGTCACATGTGCGTCACGACAACCACACTTGCAAGTTAATTCTGTCCTTGTCCCTTTTATGCCCATATATAGAGATCCCTGATGTCATCAATATTAAGCCAATATCTGGGAATGACCATATATGGACATATTGTGTTGTTTCAGCGGTCGCTTCTTGCCCTTAGGGCCCTATAGTGTGGAGTGTGTGTGTGTGTGTGTGTGTGTGTGTGTGTGTGTGTGTGTGTGTGTGTGTGTGTGTGTGTGTGTGTGTGTGTGTGTGAAAAAATACGGTTTGATGTTTGGCCTAACGCATGTGAATGTGTCTGTGTGGAGGAGTAGCCTATGTATCGCGTTTTTGCATGTTAGTGTGTGTGTGTGTGTGTGTGTGTGTGTGTGTGTGTGTGTGTGTGTGTGTGTGTGTGTGTGTGTGTGTGTGTGTGTGTGTGTGTGTGTGTGTGTGTGTGTGCGTGCGTGCGTGCGTGTTTGTGTGTCTGCGTGTGTGTGGTGGAGGGTGTAAGTGGCCGCACAGTTTGAACAGTAAACGGCAATCAAAGGTACACTACAACTTAATACAAGATATGTCTTGCACATTCAAGTCTTTTCTGAAAAAGTAGGTCCTCGCCATGTTTTCTAAACATCAGTGCAACCAATACAAAATAATTTGTTCGCAATTAAAATGGTGGTGATTTTCAGCTCAAGAGATTTCTGAGGAAGAAAGAATGGATAGTTGCACAAAAGAAAAAACAGAGTAGTCTTTACAATGCAATGGCAAATAAATTAATGAATTGATGATTAAGAACACATGTCATTTGGTACCAGTAGGCTACAAGCCAAGCACTGAAAATACAATAAATCACATGATCGCACCATAAATACATGAAAACAAGGTCCGAAGCTGAGATCACATTACAAACGCCTGATATCTGTCGATTGTCATATCAATATTCTCCATTTCCATTTGGACGCCACAGAACATGCAGAGCACATTTAATGAATTACATCGAACCCTCATTATGGTGGAGACAGCTTTAGTTAAATTCTCAGGGATTATGATGAATTGTGTTTACTGGCTATGGAAGAGGCGAAAAAATGGGTTTATGGACTGTTAATCTGACACTGAGGAGTTCTGGCAGAGCGAGTCATTATAGAGACGACCCGAGAAAGGACCTGCGAGCAAGCGCACACGAGGAAGACGGCAGACACAACCTGGAAAATGCATGCAAATCTTTGAATATGTATTTTTTTTAAGCGAACATTTGTAACTCAAATTTTGCTTCTGGGGGGTCCCTGGGACGAAATATTTTGAGATGGAGATCCGTGGCCAAATACATATCATTTTGGGGGTCCTTCACATGAAAAAGTTTGAGCACCACTGACATAGAAACATAGGTTTTTCAAAAAACCTTAGGATTTGAAATATTCAAAGATTTGCACTTTATAATGTGTTTATAATGTGTTCCCAGTCTAAATGGGTTAAACCCCCTCCCCCCATGAAGAACATTCATGGGGGGACTGCAGTGAATCCTGCCCAGAATTTGGTGCAACACGCCTGGATACAACATGCAGATAGCTTTTCCGATAAGGATTTCAATGGGTGAAAGACACATAATAATCCATGTTGCTATGGTGACGATTGAAGAGATTTTCAGATTATGAGTTGAGTGCAAGATCAGATACAAAGCGTATGGGTTAAAACAGTGGTGTGACTGTACTGTACTGTACAGTATTTGTACTTTACTGGAGTAGTTCCAATGTTCGGTACTTTTACTTCTACTCCACAACGTCGCAGAGGCTAATATTGTGCTTTTACTCCACTAATGATTAGAAAACGTTAGTTACTACTGTAGTTACTTTGTAGGTTTCTATTATTATCACAAAACATACATTAACCACTTCAGCCCTATATACATTTTGAACATTTGAAAATGCTATTGTGAACTTGTCGATCTGCTATTATCAAAAGATTTTTATCCATTTGAAAACTTGTGAAATGGAACATTCTGCATAATGAGCACTTTCAGTACTTTAAGTACATTTTGGTACCAGTGTTTTTTTTTATTTTTTACTTTTACTCATGTACATTTTGAATTCCGGAATTCATTGCAGTATTAATACTTTTACAAAAAAAAAAGCAAACACATTGCATAATGCCTACATGCCCATGACAGCTACAGTACCCTGCATTGAACAAGTAAGGAAGACCCACCCACCCTCATAATAATGTGTCAAAACATACCCGAGTGCCCTCTGCATATCAAGTGAGTTTTATTTCCATTAACAATTAATGTATGCTACGCAGTAAAATCACCAATGCAAATGTGACCAAATGGGCCCAAAACAGTCCACTTGGTTACATTTGGAGTTACAAATGGGTGAATTAACAATGTGTACAATGTGAGAATTTGGTCTAATGATGCAAATATATTCAGGCTGTTCCCAACTAAAGGTTGTTGGTAGAGTAATAGTCCAAGGATTTGCAGACTAATTAAACTTTCCAATTAATTGACTATTGGATATTACTTTCCCGGCATAATCACCCTGAGAAAATGAATACAATCGTGCAAAATTACTGTATGTTTTTATACATGAAAGACAAATGGATAAATGTTCAAATACTATTGTTGGACCTGGTCTGTAGTTCCTGTTGAGAAATGAGAAATAAGTTTACATCCACAGCATGCATGCGCACACACACACACACACACACACACACACACACACCACCCACACACATACACATACACACACACACACACACACACACACACACACACACACACACACACACACACACACACACACACACACACACACACACACACATGCACACACACGCACACACACACTCACACGCGCACACAGCCCGCTATGAGCACCTCATGATGTCATTCCCATGTGTGTCATTTTTGTCCCATTTGTATTCTTTCTTTAATATATATTTTATAATGCACACACGCACGCACGCACGCACACGGGCGCACACACACACACACACACACACACACACACACACAGAGTCAGCCACTGAAGAGCATAGGAGGACTGAATATACTAGCAAGACGCCTCAGGGCGCCTCAGGGCACCTCAGTGATGTGGACATCAGGGATCTCCATATATGGGCATAATAGGGATTTGTTCCCCTGGCATCACAGGGATCTCCATATATGGGCATAAAAGGGATTTGTTCCCCCTGGCATCACAGAGATCTCTCTAGCAGGGCATCATTAATATTGATGACATCATGGAACTCCATATATGGGAATAAAAGCGATTCTGTTAGTGTGACATCATAGTGAAGCCAGAGCATGATGGCCGAGCGGCAAACCCATTCTGGTAGAGTGGTTCCCCTGACATCGCAATGACATCAGAGCATGATGACGACATCATAATGACACATGCTCTGACACATGCTCCGACATAGAAATATGTGTACACGTCTCACGTCTACACGGACACGGACAAGCTGTGACATTTCTCATGGTAAACTGCTACCTTCGGTCCGAATAAGCACTACCCGTCATAATGCAGTGTATGGATTTTTCTTTTTAAATATATATATGTGGTTAACCACACCCGTCACCCCACACGGCCCAATTACTGATGCCCTGACCTCAAACCACATGCATCCAGGCCTAAGAAGATCTAATACAGGTCAGCCATAATACTATTATGTCAGTATGGTGGTGCGCATGTTGACTTCAGACAGAAAGGTGTTATGGTGTTAAAAGTACAAGGGATGCATTTCCTTACTGATCCTCACTGCCGGGCAGAAACCTTGTGTAGCGCCCCAGACAAGACAAGGGTTCGATCCCAGCTCGGCGCCAATCGCTACACTCGTATTAAACTTTTTTCATCATTTAATACTCTACTACCTACTAGAATGTCAAGCAAAAAGTAGTGAAGATAGCCGTTCTACAAGATCACGTGAGTTTGTATATCTGCAATCTTCACTACTTCTGAAAGTTTCCATTTCCTGAAAAGTAACGGTTTTGGACATACTGTACAAGGTTTCCATGCAACGTTCATTTTAGGAAAGGCAAAGGGTCAAACAGTTGGGTTGGCTGTATGGATTATCAAAACCCTGTTTGATGCTCATTGTTACATGTCTCAAGAAACAATTTCTACCCAATTTGGTAAAATCGAATGATGTTTCAGCAAGAAACAGAGCACTTTATTTGTATTATTATTATTATTAATAATAATATTATAAAAGTATCTGCATCAAAATATACTTAATTAAGGTACCAAAAGTAAAAGTACTCATTGTGCAGATTATGCAGAATGTCCCATTTCACATGTTCAAAAAGTAAAAAAAAATAGCCGCAAAGCTCACGTGTCACTTTTCTTTCTTTTCCTTTTTACATTTTCAAACATTTTCCCATGGACAACCTGTAATTATGATATGGGCCACTAGTGGTCCATGGACAACTGGCTGAGAAAGACCGGCCTATGTTGCAAAGCGATACGAGCACATGGTGTATAATATGAGGACACACACGTGCACACAACGTTCCCTTTTGGGCGGTGGGGTGTCAAAAGTGATACTTTACAGTTTCCAAAAGGCCTTCTTGCAGATGGTCAATAAAAATGATTGATGGGTTTCACAAGAGAGGGGGTTGTGGAAGGGCAACTATAACTTTCCCGAGGGGGGTTTCGGGTGGTCCCATGTGTGGATTTGATCAGGAAAACGTGATGTAGTCTGGTGCAGTGGTTCTCAACCTGTGGGTCCGGACCCCAGGTGGGTCCCCACATGACAGTGAAATCACAATTTAACGACTTTTAAGACCTTTATTAATACCAATTTAAAAAATGATAATAGTAAGAGTGAAAAGAAAAAATACCATTACTGCCTAAAAAGTTCAACAAACTATCTATCTATAAATGCGACAAATCTCTGTCTGTTTGTTTGTTTGTAATCCGCGTATCTCGAGAACCGTTCGTCCCACCGGCTTCAGATTCGGCACGCGCGTTCCCCGCTGCGGCGCGGAGTGCAGTGCCGGGCCTCGGCCCGACTCGGCATGCGGTTTTCCCGAAGCGGCGCGAAACGTTCGGAATCTCCTTACGCGGAGCTGATTGTTAACATCAGGCTGTTCCTGAGGAAATCGGCACAATCGCTGACTCATTGTGACATCACTTCATAAAAGGCTCTGACATCACGTACGCCAGGAGTCAACAAAAAATCTCTGTGAATGTGTATGTATGTATGTGAATCTCGAGAACCGTTCTTCCCACCGGCACGCGCGTTCTCCAGATATGGGCATAAAATGAATCCCCGAATGCGGAGCTGATGTCTGACATCAGAGTTTTCCGCAACCGGTACTGTGTGTGCAGAGATCTCCATATATTGGGGTTTGCATTAAAGGGTGGGGACAAAGGCTAACAGAAGGCAAACAGATGGTCAAAACGGGTCCTATGACAACATGACAACAGGTATATTGGGGTTTGCATTAAAGGGTGGGGACAACAATCGCTGACTCATTGTGACATCACTTCATAAAAGGCTCTGACATCACGTACGCCAGGAGTCAACAAAAAATCTCTGTGAATGTGTATGTATGTATGTGAATCTCGAGAACCGTTCTTCCCACCGGCACGCGCGTTCTCCAGATATGGGCATAAAATGAATCCCCGAATGCGGAGCTGATGTCTGACATCAGAGTTTTCCGCAACCGGTACTGTGTGTGCAGAGATCTCCATATATTGGGGTTTGCATTAAAGGGTGGGGACAAAGGCTAACAGAAGGCAAACAGATGGTCAAAACGGGTCCTATGACAACATGACAACAGGTATATTGGGGTTTGCATTAAAGGGTGGGGACAAAGGCTAACAGAAGGCAAACAGATGGTCAAAACGGGTCCTATGACAACAGGTATATTGGGGTTTGCATTAAAGGGTGGGGACAAAGGCTAACAGATGGTCAAAACGGGTCCTATGACAACAGGTATATTGGGGTTTGCATTAAAGGGTGGGGCAGGCATAAAATGGACGCAAATAGACAGATATCTCCATATATGACTCATTGTGACATCACTTCATAAAAGGCTCTGACATCACGTACGCCAGGAGTCAACAAAAAATCTCTGTGAATGTGTATGTATGTATGTGAATCTCGAGAACCGTTCTTCCCACCGGCACGCGCGTTCTCCAGATATGGGCATAAAATGAATCCCCGAATGCGGAGCTGATGTCTGACATCAGAGTTTTCCGCAACCGGTACTGTGTGTGCAGAGATCTCCATATATTGGGGTTTGCATTAAAGGGTGGGGACAAAGGCTAACAGAAGGCAAACAGATGGTCAAAACGGGTCCTATGACAACATGACAACAGGTATATTGGGGTTTGCATTAAAGGGTGGGGACAACAATCGCTGACTCATTGTGACATCACTTCATAAAAGGCTCTGACATCACGTACGCCAGGAGTCAACAAAAAATCTCTGTGAATGTGTATGTATGTATGTGAATCTCGAGAACCGTTCTTCCCACCGGCACGCGCGTTCTCCAGATATGGGCATAAAATGAATCCCCGAATGCGGAGCTGATGTCTGACATCAGAGTTTTCCGCAACCGGTACTGTGTGTGCAGAGATCTCCATATATTGGGGTTTGCATTAAAGGGTGGGGACAAAGGCTAACAGAAGGCAAACAGATGGTCAAAACGGGTCCTATGACAACATGACAACAGGTATATTGGGGTTTGCATTAAAGGGTGGGGACAAAGGCTAACAGAAGGCAAACAGATGGTCAAAACGGGTCCTATGACAACAGGTATATTGGGGTTTGCATTAAAGGGTGGGGACAAAGGCTAACAGATGGTCAAAACGGGTCCTATGACAACAGGTATATTGGGGTTTGCATTAAAGGGTGGGGCAGGCATAAAATGGACGCAAATAGACAGATATCTCCATATATGGGCATATGGGCATAAAATGGACCCAGAACTATATCTGCAGTGTTCTCCATATATGGACATAAAATGGACGCCGACAGACAGACAGATACAGATATCTCCATATATGGGCATAAATGGACACAGGCAAACAGATGGTCAAAACAGGTCCTATGACAACAGGTATAATGGGGTTTGCATTAAAGGGCGGGGCATTCATTCTCTATTTACATCGTTCCCGAGTTGGCCAGGTCGCCGACTACACGCTGGGCCGCCCGAAGGGCGGCCCAGCTTCTAGTATTATAAATGGTTAAACATTGGCCAAATTGTCAAATAATGGGCCTACTATAAGAAAGAGGCAAGGCTTTGTGAGCTTGTAGATCGGCCATTTTCACCAATTTGGTGAAAATGGCCGATCTACAAGCTCACAAAGCCTCGCGCCTTGTGCGCTTGTAGATCTGCCATTTTCACAATATTCATGGAACCGAGTCAAACTAAATGGAATGCCCGACAACTCCTATAATTCCAAGTGCTTGTCAGGGTGGTCCTCAGTCCAAATGTGATTCTTTTCATGGCCTGAAAAGGTTGACTGGTGCATTGCATGCACCCAGGGACGTGCTGGGCCCCTGATTCAGCCCGGGAAAAAGAGTTGGAGAGGCCCTCATTGCGCGCTATAGAGAGAGCTCTCTCTATAGCGCTGCTGCTACTCAAAGATTTGCCATTTCAGATCATGACAAGTGACAAGCCAGTGGGCCAATTACATGAGTTATATTTCGTCGTTGTCGGGTGGAAACCTTGTATGTCCAAAACGGTTTGGTTTGTATTTATCATTTAAAAAATGAATTAAACTAGTGAAAAAAGCCGATCTACAAGCACACAACGAGGCGTTGTGTGCTTGTAGATCTGCTGTTTTCACTACTTTTGTGCGACGGCCTTGTATGATGAAGCAGGGCTTTGCTTTGCGAAAAAATGTACACATTTGAAACTTGGAGATACGAGGTTTCTGCCCGACAGTGACGATTTACTTTGTTGACCGCCTAGCCCCCAAAATGGAACGAAGGCGGACATTTTTAATTTTCTTTCCTAATGGCCGGCCTGGACCGGCCGGGAATGAACCGGCCGTTCGGGAGTTGTCCCGCTTTTCCAAATGGCCAGCACGTCCCTGCATGCACCTCATAAGAGTCCCATACCTCTAATATTCACTCTATAGTAAGCACCCAGGGAGATGCTTAAATGTTCAGGGGGGCAAGATAAAACTATATTATTATTCAGGAAGAGAAAGTCTATCATTTTGCTACCTTCCTTTTAGTGTTACAAAACTAGACAAAGTGGATAGGAAAGGAATGAGAAAATTGCTCTTGAATAATGTCCCCTGTTAAAGGGCAAGTTCACCTCTGGGACAACCAAGATCTTATTTTATTGTTGTTTGGGACAAGATCAACATGATCCTGAGTTATGTTTTGTGTTCAATCTGTGTTTTGAGAGATTTTAGTATTTTTATATGAGTCATCATGCTGCATCGTATGATGCAAAATGCATCATCATGCATGCTGAAATACAACAATATCTCAAAACACAGATTGAACACAAAACATAACTCAGGATCGTGTTGATCTTGTCCAAAAACAACAATAAAATAAGATCTGGTTGTCCCAGAGGTGAACTTGCCCTTTAAAAAACAAAGGTGGGTTGTGAAGATCTGAATGTGTTTTTAGGCATCAGGTGTTATTTAACAAAGGGAAAGAGGGTACACTAGGGAGGAGGGTGGGTGTGTGTTTAATTTATTAAAATAAATGACCATCCGTTTAGAATGAAATGTAAAAATATCTAATATAGTATCATTGTAATCCTATATCCAGGAATTATTCCTTACAATACTACCCTCGCTACATACATACTAGTTTTTTTCAAAGCAACCGCCGAACAATTCGGATGTAGGCAAGTTTTAGTATGAGAGGCACGTTGCTTCTTCAAGACAGAAATGACAAAAACGCCAATGTGCACCACTGGCGATGGGGCTGCCTCTAATGGCCATATTTTAATGACATCTGGTTGAATTACATTATGAACAACATTTTACATGGTTCTCACTCTCAAACGTTTTTGTCTCAGGTCACTTCTGTAAATAACCTTTTCATCCAAGGTACCCCTGAATTACATTGTTACTTTATAGAACCTTACATTTTTGTCATATTGCTGTACATAAATGCGTAAATCTTCCACCCTAGTAGTACTGTGTGTATCACGAGGAACACTTGAGGGAAAATAGTTTCCATTACACTGACTTCATACTTGACATTTAACCACTTGAACCCCAGGATATACTGTATATTCTGGGATGAATATTCACCATAAATAGCAGATCCACAAGCTCACAACATGTCAGTCACTCTGTGACGCGTTTTGAGCTTGTATACAGTACTTGTATTCTTGCTATTTTGGGAGGCAATGAGGTTTATTGGTCTGTCTTACTAAGTATAGAGAGTTTAAGTGGTTAAACTTAAGTGATATTTATCAATTCAAAATACTAATCAAAGTATTCCAAGGCACCGCTGGACCACGGCACCCAATTTGAGAACCAGGGTTCTAAACCAGTGGTTCTCAACCTGTGGGTCGGGACCCCCAGAGGGGTCCCCAAATTATTTTGGGGGGTCCCCAGCTGTTTAGCTAAATGTTAACATTGTTTTCTCACTCAACAGTAAACAGACCAACATACAGTATAAGTGTATACTGCAGGGTATCTAAAGTGACAATTTAAGGACTTTAAAGACCTTTTCAGTACCTCTGGTCAAACATGAGTCAAATTGTCAAATATTAGAGGCAGAAATTGTGAAAATAGCAGATCTACACGCTCACAACGCCTCGCAATGCGAGGCGTTGTGAGCATGTAGATCGGCTATTTTCACAATGGTATAGATCGAGTCAAACTAAATGTAATTCCGACTCCTACAATTCCAAGTGCTTGTGCAGGGTGGGGGTCCCCAGTTCAAATATGATTATTTTGGGGGTCACAGCCAGAAAAGGTTGAGAACCACTGTTCTAAACATCTGACTAACTTTTTCACTTGGGCAGCTTCGAAATTCATTTAGGCGGTCTTCCCCGAAAACCTCCGTTGCAATGGAAAAAGAAAAAGAAAAGAAAAACCTTTTCCACTTAAATCTTAGAAGAATTGATTCGGCACAGTGGCTGATGTAGAATCAGTTCACACACACACACACACACACACACACACACACACACACACACACACACACACACACACACACACACACACACACACACACACACACACACGCTGTGGTGTAATGTCTTGTTTTGTTTTGACATGAAGGGAACAGAACATAAAGCACGCAGAACGGACCCATGCAGACACAGTTAGCAAATGGGAGCCATTAAAACATGAAGCGCTGTCCCTCTTCCACAAAATGTCACGGTGATGCATGCTCCTGGAGAACTATTCACTGGCGAATTTAACTTAAGTTTCTGTGGAAAAAAGGCATGTGCTTGTGTGTGTGCGTGCGTGCCACATGTTTGTGAGTGAGTGCGTGCGTCGTGCGTGCGTGCATGCATGCGTATGTGCGTGCGTGCGTGTGCGTTTGTTTGTGTGTGTGTGTGTGTGTGTGTGTGTGTGTGTGTGTGTGTGTGTGTGTGTGTGTGTGCGTGTGCGTGTGCGCGTACGTGCACATGCACGTGTGTGTGTGTGTGTGTGGGAGGGGTTTATTAAGTAGGTATCGATTGCAATTTGATTAAACTCTTGCTAATTTGCTGCAAACCAGCAAGACGTTTAATCAAATAAAAATCAATAGCGTCTTAAGAGCCCTTGGTACATCCCTGGAATAGGAGACTACAGTGGAAGGCGTTATAAATTGCAGGTTGGGAGTGATACAGCCGATATGGTAATGTTGGGGTGGAGAGGGAAGGGGGGGAGGAAGAGAGAGAGAGAGAGAGAGAGAGAGAGAGAGAGAGAGAGAGAGAGAGAGAGAGAGAAAGAGATACGGGGGAGAAGGAGAGAGGATGGAGAGGACATGTCACTCATACATTGTGGAGGTAGGATGGATTTCTGTTCAATGGGGAACAATTGGCCTTGGTATTTCAATTCCCCCTACAAGGAGCACACACAGCTCTGGGAGAAGATAAAGAGAGAGGGGTGGAGGGGCGAAGGGGAGCAAAAATGTATCTCCTCCACTCCTCAATGGATCAACCTCCAGCGTTTCACTTTCCCCCCCACAATCACAGCTCATTTTATTTACCGGAATCGTGTAATCCAGGGGTCTTCAACAGGGGATCCGGGACCCCTACAGGGGTTGCTCAGAGTTTTACTACAGGGGGGCCGCCAAATCTTTGTTTGATAGTGATCGTTCTTTTAAATGAACGACTTGAATCCTCGCATCCCTTTATTCTGAGGAGAACTTTGGCTGAAAATAGCAGATCTACAAGCTCTCAACGCCGTTGAGAGCTTGTAGATCGGCTATTTACAGCAAATTATGCTTGTTGTAGAGGTAAAAAAAAAGAGCAGACCAAGTACTGAGTGATACAAAGTATCGACAATTTAAGTGGTTAAATGTCTGAAAAAAACATATTAACATGAATCCAACATAGACTGACAAGAGTGCTGTCAAACAAGTCTATGAATCTATCTATGAAATCGATGAAAATCTGCAACACAATTTATACAACATGTAGAGAGGGGTCCCTGCTTCATCTCTCTCTCAGCTAAGGGGTCCTTGGCCTGAACACGTTGAATACCCCTGGTGTAATCATAAGACGGATAATGGTGCAGAGCTATAATGCTTGGAAAAAATAAAATATGACTGATGGAAATCAATATATTAGCAGCTTTTTTTACAGCCGCAGCATAATGTTTTACTGTTAAGTCCCGAGTTTGATTAACTTGAAATGCACTTTATGATGAAATGAAACGTGTCACAGGGTTATATAAGCTGTGTGAGCGCATGCCGTGATGATTCCAATCTGATTATTCAACCATGCTAATCCTGCTGGTTAGTAATGCATGAATGTGGCACTGTGCAGGTATTAACTTTAATAATAATAATAACAAACATAGCTCTTTTTGGCCAGGATCCCTCTTTTGTCTGTCAACGCTTTCTAATGCCCGACTGTCAATGGAAATAATCCATTAAAAATCCTTTGCTACTGATTTGTAGTGTTTGTATGCTTACCTTTAATCATCAATATAGCCTACCTTCCACAGCAGAGGGAAAAATGCTTTTTATTTCTTTTATTGAAGAAATGATATTAATAGTCAGGGAAAATTAGCAGAATAACTGTCAAATCTGGGAATAAATTCCTTACCAAACAATTTCTTCACCAATGTGTTCGTAAAGGTGTCTAGTAACATATCTAACAAAGATTGAAATTCAACATCCCTAGCCAAATGTTTGACAGCTAGGGTAATTCTGGGTCTCATTCACTTA
Source organism: Nannobrachium achirus (assembly GCF_963921795.1). NCBI lineage: Eukaryota > Metazoa > Chordata > Actinopteri > Myctophiformes > Myctophidae > Nannobrachium > Nannobrachium achirus. The sequence continues at coordinate 53,093 of NW_027664946.1, forward strand.
CACTGTACTATAAGGGGAAGAAATCACTCACAAAAATATGCTTTAAATGGGATGTGAGGGGTCTAACTAGGTGTTTTTAATTATTCTGAATCCATTGCAAGCATTTGTTTTGCACGAAAAACATTCCTTGGGCCAAAAATGGACCCCATACACCTTGTGAAAAGTGATGACTCATCACTAAACTATCGTTTTTTTTGCGTCTGTTTTTGGCCCAATGGATGTTTTTCGTGCAAAACAAATGCTTGCAATGGATTCAGAATAATTAAAAACAACTAGTTAGACCCCTAACATGCTACTTAAAACATATTTTTGGGAGTGATTTTTTGCCTTATAGTACAGACAGTCTATAGTAAGTCAATGAGACCCAGAATTACCCTAGCTGTCAAATATTTTGCTAGGGATGTTGAATTTCAATCTTTGTTAGATATGTTACTAGACGCCTTTACGAACACATTGGTGAAGAAATTGTTTGGTAAGGAATTTATTCCCAGGGTTTTATTAAAAATCCCTGACTATAACCACATGAACCTGTCCCTAATATGGGCATAATAGTAGGACATTCAGCAATAATAGGTGATCACTGTCTTGGTGAAAATACATTGATGTGCAACAAAGGATAATCCATCTGGACGAAACCAGCTAACTCAATTTTTCATTTTCTTTTTTTCATTAATCAGTGCTATTGAACCCCCTTTATGACTTTGTGTTGTTAAAAGCCAATGAAAAGCTGTAAACAGCGCTTCGGCCAAAACCTCCTATAACTCCACTTGAGATGTATGTTTCATTTTTGTTAGTTGGTTTTTTGCCAGACAGCAGAGACGTACACGGCTTAAGCGGTTAAAACGTTCAACTATTTGCTTTGCTCAATAATGTGATGACCGGCAATGACCGGCAGAGTCCTATCCGGTAGGACACTCAAAGACTCTCACTAAGAGTTGAGGCATTACATTTTGTAGCCTATAGCACAGTTCTATTGTGAAAATAGCCAATCTACATGCTGTAGACATGAAGCGCGAGATCACGTGACCGGGAAGTCTGTCTCCCTCATTCACTTCAGTGCATTCACAAATGTGCATTTTCTCCTTATTTAACTTTTAAATCACCTTCATGTTTAAAACGCAGCCTTCTCTACCGGCCGTTACAAAAGCACTGATGCCTGCGATTGTTCGAAACCTGTCCTGACTGAAAGAAAATACTATCGTGAAAGTAAACAGGACATTCTTGGATTACATTTACTCATTTACATTTTACCTGCCGATTAAATGTTGAATAATCCTGGGCATTGTCCTTGAATTGTCACTTTAGAAATATATCTACTTAAACTTTGAGGTGATTTGTTTACTGTTGAGTGAGAAAACAATGTTGCACATTAAGCTAATCATCTGGGGACCCCCCCCCAAAACAATTTTGCCCCCCCCCCCCCCCCCCCCCTGGGTCAGGTTGAGAACCACTCCTTTTGGCAGCCGTGTTAAAGTGGTCAGACGGGCTGTCCAGACATCACACTTTGAAGATTTTCCGCTAGAAGCCAAAAACAAAAAAAAAGGTTGAGAACCACATATTTACGTGGGTTGCATTAATTGCTCTGATCCGGGCGTGTCCTACCGGGGGCTGCAAGGTAATGCTGTGGCCTGGCTGGTAACCTGGGATCTAACAGGGTCAGTGTGCACGTTAGATGTCAATTATATCTCCTCCATGCGTCCAGCGCGGCTCCCATTTATCTTCATACCTCTCAGCACACGCTGTGACCTCCCTGCTCGCCCAACAGGGACAACACATGCACGGCTATTACACACACACGCGCACACACACACACACACACACACACACACACACACACACACACACACACACACACACGCACACACGCACACACACACCGCTGTTGTCGGGTGGAAACCCCGTAAGTCCAAAACCGTTCGTTTTGTATTCATTATTTTAAAAACGGTTTAAAATAGTGAAAATAGCCGATCTACAAGCATGTAGATCTGTTATTTTCACTATAGTCTTGTGCGACAGTCTTGTATGATCATGAAGCAGGGCTTTGCTTTACGAATAACGTACACATTTGAAACTTGGATTTAGGAGGTTTCTGCCCAACAGTGACGACATGCACGCACGCGCACGTGCGTACGATCGCAAATAGTCACAATAAACACACACTCACATGCGTACACAGATATACTCACAACCTCCCATGTCAATATTTGCCATCTGTCTTTCACAGTTGCACTGTACTGCATGTTCTTACATATATCTTGCGGAGTGTATGCGTTTGGAGAATCAATTCACCCACGGGACACAATTAGCTTATGGCAGCTATGGCTGCTTTTTCTGCACCGTTCGTTCATTCATTTGGTTCACTTTTCAGATGAGAATGTGTATCCGCCCTAGCGTGCATTTAACATTGTTCAAGCATTGTTATTCATCTCTCTAACCCAGTCTGTTCCCCGATGGAGTCAAAATTATTGAATTTGCGCGCAGACACAGGTTAATAATACCTTCATGATCAGTGAGTTCAGTGAGGTTATTATTTATGTGTGACCTTAGGTGATTTTAGCTCATGAATATCTTCTAAATTTTCTAATTTGAGAACACAGTATAATATAAGGTAACACACAATAAACAATAGTGCTGATGTGCTTAATATCACACACACACAGACGCACACACACATGCACGCACACCCATGCATCTAAATATGTCATTGGAGCCGCAGACGATTTTCCAAATAATTGCCCAGAAATGGTCGCTGGTGGCAGGAAGTCCTAATTAAGAAATTTCCGCGCATAAAGGCCATCAAACAGAGTGCAGCATATTGCTCATGCAGGCCCTTCTCTCCCATCTGGCCAGAATGGCTATTGTGACTCATTGTCTAAAAATAGGGATGAAGACAAATTGTTATCATTTGCCAAAGCCCATGACAATAATGATGAATGAACACTTTTTTCTCTCTCTCTCTCTCTCTCTCTCTCTCTAGCTCCCCCCCCCTTTTCTGCCTGTGCCCTCTGAAGTCATTGCTTAAGGCCTTCTCCCCATTTCCTCTCTCTCTCTCTCTCTCATTCTCTCTCTGATCTCTCTCTCTCTCCGTCTTTGATCTCTCTCTCTCCCTCTCTCTCTCCCTCTCTCTCTCTCTCTCTCTCTCTCCTGCCCTCCTCAAATTTCCACCGTTCTCGTTGTCAGCTCCGTACGGTGTTAAACAAAGTTCTCCGAAACGCTATCAAACGGTAAAATGTTGAGCCATGATCTCTCCCAACCCCCCACCATGCACGTGCACACACACACACACACACACACAAACACACACACACACACACACACACACACACACACACACACACACACACACACACACACACGCAAGCAAAAACCTCCCTCTGCATGTATGTAATCAGTGTGACAGAAGGGGTCTGATTCCGTGATTGATCACCGCTGGCCTGTCAACACCGCGGAGCCCGCCCCCTCCGTATTGTCCCAGATCAAACTTCCAGGGTGACTAATGCTCCCTCTGACAGGGAGAGATAAGGGACATCCTTCACCGGAGGCCCTCATGGTGCCTGATGTATCGCCCCGCTGATGGAAAAGCCCACAGCTCGTTATGTCGTGTGAATAAATACAATAGCATTGTTTTATTCCACACACAGACGTTTTTTTTTTTTTTTTTTTTAATGGGATTTCTATTTCGGTATGGGAAGCTTATAGATGGACAGAAAGAGAGAGAGAGAGAACAATATATCGTCACTGTCGGGCAGAAACCTTGTATCTCCATGTTTTTTTTTTTTTTTTCATAAAGTAAAGCCCTGCATCATCACACAAGACGAGGCCTTGTGTGCTTGTAGATCGTCTATTTTCACTAGTTTAAATCATTTTTGAAATGATAAATAATACAAAACAAATGGTTTTGGACAGGTTTCCACATGACAACTGGCCTAACACCACAAACGAAGAACTCTGGCAAACCACACAAGAAGAACCAATTGTAAACCCAAATGAAACACAGGAAATGGGGCTGGATCGGGCACACCCCGATCCATCCTCCAACATAACCAGACAGGCCTTAACCTGGGAAAAGGAAACCAGGAAGACCCAGAAACAGCTGGAAAAGGTCTGTCAAGGCATAACTCAAGGAAAAAGGAACATCTTGGAAGGAAGCAGAGAAGATCGCCCAAACACCGACCCAGCTGGAGGAAGTTCATGAATTACCTATGCTCCCCTAAGAGCAAAAGGGTTTAAGTCAAGTTCCACCCGACATGACGATATGATGCTTAATTTATACTCCGTCATACGGCCGTGTCGCTTGGTGAAAATAGCCAATTTACCGGCTCATAATGTGTCACGTCGTGAGCCGCATTGTGAGCTTATAGAAGTCACAAGATGTGCTATTTTCAACATGTGACATCGTCGTATATTGGACCAAGTACGTATAGGCTATATATCAGGCTTAAGAGAGTTTTGTACACCGGACTCAAACTGTGAATAATATGTGGCTTTGCTTGCGTCTTCACTTTGGACAACCACCACTGGGTTGAGTTGTTGAGACTCCAACAGAGCAGACCAATGTGTGGCTGCAGTGTGTAAAAGCCACGTTCAGCATGGTGTGAATATTTGAGGCAATCGTTGTTTCATTACTTTTACAGTAAACACAGCAGCTGCTCAAACATGAACACAAGATCTATACTCGGAGCAAATGCAACCAGAGAACAATTAGGCCTATTGAAGAGACAGACAGACAGACAGACAGACAGACAGACAGACAGACAGACAGACAGACAGACAGACAGACAGACAGACAGACAGGCAGACAGACATACAGAGAGACTTCTTTCGTATTAAGCTTGACCTTTTTCTAGGTAGTATTGTGCATTTGCAAAGTTACAATTCTAGCACACAGCTCGGTTTACACTTTTCTTTAATAGTTGTTGCTTTAATTGGCAATATGAACGTATGTGCAAGGTCCCTTGATTTGAATTTAACTGAATTGAGAGAGACAGTGAGAGAGACACAGACAGACAGACAGACAGACAGACAGACAGACAGACAGACAGACAGACAGACAGACAGACAGACAGACAGACAGACAGACAGACATACAGACAGACAGACAGACAGACAGACAGACAGACAGACAGACAGACAGGGACAAAAGAGACGGAAGAACACTCTTGTGAATGTGTGTGACCGTCCAGGTATGTGGATACATACAGTATACAGTATGCTTGTATGCATGTGGGTATAAAGGCGTGTGTGTGTGTGTGTGTGTGTGTGTGTGTGTGTGTGTGTGTGTGTGTGTGTGTGTGTGTGTGTGTGTGTGTGTGTGTGTGTGTGTGTGTGAGAGAGAGAGAGAGAGAGAGAGAGAGGGAGAGGGAGACGGGTTCAGAGCCAGTTCAGCGGCGCTCGGCTTGACAAATTATTTGTGGAATTGTTGCATTCACAGTCACTTAAATAGGAATCTGTCAGAAAGGAGAGGGCAGTCCTCTCTCTCTCTCTCTCTCTTTCTCTCTCTCTCTCTACAGTGCACACTACAGCAGAGCAGCACCGACACTGTCCTGCCACACACACACACACACACACACACACACACACACACACACACACACACACACACACACACACACACACACACACACACACACACACACACACACACACACCTCCTCCCTTATGCTGTCCTCTCTCTCTCTCCTCCTCTCTCTCTCTCTCTCTCCCAGGGCCTCTCCCCGCCACTCTCTCGGCCGCCCCATCGCCCAGGCCCGGTATATGATGGATTGAGTCTAATGCAAATTTACAACCATTTTATATGTGGACGCCTCCCCTGGTCATCCGCGGGAACATAGCTCAACATCACCGCTCTCCAACATGTCCGCCTCCAAACAGCCGCCATCATCGGCCTCCTCTCAATCTCCCACCTTCACAAATCTCGCGCCCGATGGAGATTAATGCCGCCGCGCACGGACTCCCCCTCGGTGCGTGCGTGCGTGCATGCGTGTGTGAGTGAGTGAGTTTGCGTGTGTGTGTGTGTGTTAAAGTGTCTGTGTGTGTGTGCGCACTGTGCACGTATGTGTCTAGGTTTGCAAGTCTTACATGTATGAATGTATGTATGTACACATAAAAAAAACATTATCATTATTTGCATGGAAATAGCCGATCTTCAAGCTCGCAACGAGTGGCATCAAAATGCACCGTGAGCTTGTAGATCGACATTTTGAACATTTAATCCCCTGCCTTAATATGGCATGCCACAAAATCGGGACGCCAAGGTTGAAAGTAGTTAATTCATCCATATCGTCGTTGTCGGGTGGAAACCTCGTAGTTTCAAATGTGTACGTTCTTTCGCAAAGTAAAGCCCTGCTTCATCATACAAGGCTGTCGCACAAAAGTAAGTGAAAACAGCCGATCTACAAGCACATAACGCCTCGCGATGCGAGGCGTTGTGTGATTGTAGAATCGGCTGTTTTCACTAGTTTAAACCATTTTTAAAATTACAAATGCAAAACGAACAGTTTTGGACATACGGTACAAGGTTTTCACCCGATAACGACAATATGTAAACGAGAGCGCACAAATGTAACCAAACGGTCCAGGTATAAGGGTCCATCCGTACACTCCCAACAGTGAGGATGTTTACCATGCGTGTGTGTGCGCGTGCGTTTGTGTGTGTGTGTGTTCGTGCGCGCTCTTGCCTTTCGGTACGGCATAAATCCCTGCATAAACCACGCTATAGCAAAGAGGGGTTGCGGGTTGTAAACCACGTCTCAGTGGCTCCGGGACGAGGAGGAGAGAGGCCTATCACGCCGTGCATCTCACGTCCACCAACACATACCCTTGCCAGGATGATTAATATGTGCATCTAAACACATGATTCATCCAGCAGCATAAGGTCAACCGACTCCCTTCTCTCCCAACGCCGCGTCGCCGCCGCCGCCGCCGCGGAACAGTGACATGAAGCAGATCCGGAGGAGAGGAGAGAGCCCCACCCCTCTCTCTCCCTCCGTCCGTCTCATGATGGATTAAGTCAAGTGAATCCACTTCTCAAAGTGGCTGCTCGCTCGGCGTTCCCCCCCTATTCCCGCCGAGCCATAAACAGCTCCATTCAGATCATCGTCTTTCGCACGGCGTAACTCTGACCCGCGTGCCTTTTGTGTATGGTGATGGGCTTTGGGATGGCAGTGGGGTGGGGAGGGGGTGGGGTGGTGCTTCAGTGCTGTGTTTCTCGCGTGATCCCGCCCTCCCCCAACCACCCGACGTAGCTGTAGTATATCAAGTGTCTGGAGGATGGAGGGATAGAGGGGTGGTGGGGGGGGAGGAGAAAAAGAAAAAAAGGAAAAGAAGTGGAGAAGAAAGGGAGCCAGTTTTTCACCCTATCAGCTTGGAAAGGCAATGTTGTGCCCTTGTAATTGAGTAGGTATCTCATCTATCAACCATGCCACCCTGGATAATAAATATAGAGTGTACACAGGCAGGGCCCCTCCGAGATTTAAAGAGAGGATGTGTGAAGGTGCATGTGTGCACCTATGTGTGCGTCCGTGTGCGTCCGTCCGTGTGTGTGTGTGTGTGTGCGTGTGCGTGTGCGTGTGCGTGTGTGTGTGTGTGTGTGTGTGTGCGTGCGTGTGCGCGTGCAGTGAGAGGTAAAACTAGAACAGGTGCCTTTGCTGTGACATACCTCACTACATTTTTTGGGGAGGGGGGTGAGCTTACGAGCTGAACTCGTGTGAAGCCGTGGCTTGCCTTGCATTGACATCAGCTGCGTTGTCTATCTCCGTGTTTCTCAAACTTTTACATTTCAAGGTCTCCCCCTTAACTCTGACAGCATACAAATGGAACCAAATGGACCCTAACGGGTCCATTTGGTGCCATTTGTATACTGTCAGAGTTACGGACTTGTAACTCCCCCCATAAAGTCCCTGGAATCCACTTTGAGAACCACTGGTCTATGTTCATTAAGTGGCATGACTTTGCCACAGGCAGGCGGTGCCTGGTGTCTCAGAGAGTTACCACGCAGACCATGTGCTCCATGTGAGCCTCGAGGGCCCAAGGAGGCGAGTTTGAATCCGACTCCCGATCCTGTCTATCATCTCTCTATCTCAGTGGTTCTCAACCTTTTTCAGGCCGCGACCCCCCCAAAATAATTATATTTCAACTGGGGACCCCCCCCCCCCCCCCCACACACACACTGACGAGCACTAAGAGTTGAGGAATTACATTTTGTGTAACACAGTTCTATTGTGGAAATAGCCGATCTACATGCTCACAATGAGCATGTAGACCGGCTATTTTAACAATTTCTGCCTCTAATATTTAACAATTTGTCCAATGTTTAATTTGTCATTTTAGAGGTATCAAAAAGTCCTTAAATTGTCACTTTAGAAATGTGCAGATACCCTCTATACACTTAAACCTCATGTTGGTTTGTTTACTGTTGAGTGAGAAAACAATGTTGAACATTAAGTTAATCATCTGAGGACCCCCTAAAATAATTGGGGACCCCTATCTCTCTGCCCTTGGGTTCCTGGGGGCTCGTGTCAACATTTCGACGTGCCGTTTTTTCGAGGTCCCACCGTCCTAGTAGGCCAACTTGCCGATGCGGCTGAACGCTTACCTGCCAACGCAGGTGAATGTTAACCTGGTGAATGCTAACCAAAAGCCTAAAGTCTAACCCTAACCGGACTACATGGGACCCCTAAACAACGGGACATCAAAATATCGAGGCTTTGCCGGTTTCCTGTCCCCCCTGCACTCTCCCGTCTATATACCAAAAAATGTATCTGCCCTCACTCAATAGAAAAGGTCACAGAAAGTGGATCTGTTTTCATTTATTTACATTACAGTTTGAATTTAGTCGCACAGATTCTTTAAATTGTGGTAAAAGTTTCCATAAGGGAAGTTTATCACAATAACAACACACAACAGTTCCTTCGTTTATGATAGTTTGCCTTCTGGGACAAGAGGTTTTTGCCCTGAAACATGTTTTTATTGTGTAGTTCTGCACGTACAGTATGTCTTAATTTGATGATCTGTGTGTTTGATATATTTCCTTTCCTAGAGTGCCATGGGTAATGGAGAATAATGTGTACTGTAGAAAGCAGCCGCTGTTAGCTTGGTGTTCAATGGTAGCGAATCACAGAAAACATAGAGACCGTAGTAGAGTTTCATTTGATAGTTTTCTGTGAAAAAGGAGCATCCTATATTAACCACATGATGAACCCATATAGAGTCCCTATTCTCTCACAATAAGCGTTCATTCGGAAAGTTGATTTCAGTGAAGAGATTTGGTGCAGCGGGACACCAATAGACCCCTGGGCTCTTGGGGTCCACAGTCAATGTAGGGTTTAAGTCAGGGGTCTTCAACAGGGGGTCCGGGACCCCTAGGGGTCCTCAGAGTTACTACAGGGGGTCCTCCAAATCTTCCAATCC
>NW_027664946.1:65000-74683 GCF_963921795.1 Nannobrachium achirus
TTCTTTCTCCCGCCTATGGGATGAACCAGAGGTGAGCTTTTCCACCGAGAACCGAGTTGGTTCCCGAACCGTAAAAGTTGGTTCGCGGCCAGTTCGCAAGAACGAACCAAGATTCCAAGAAAGTTGCCATCCCATAGGCGGGAGAAAGAACCCAACCCGATTCTTTGCCGGTGGAAAAGGCCCCTAAGACTAGACTGCACTCTGTCAAGGTGCAACTTGCGCCTTGTGCACTCGTGACCATGTTATGGCCTACTTGTGCGCCAGCAGAGCACGCCTTGTTATTTATGTATCAGCTCACACTTGTTGTTGGTGACGTCACCAAGAATGGCTGGTCCCTCATTGGCTGGTGATGGTGACGTTACCAAGAATGCTGGTCCCTCATTGGCTGTTGATGGTGACGTCACCAAGAATGCTGGTCCCTGATTGGCTATGGGCGTAAACACTTCAGACAAATAAGCGACAGATACGCCACCGAACGCAATACTTGCTCACTCTCAGTGTTGTTTTTGACAGCAAATTTTGATTTAGTTTTAGTCATAGTCTTTTGAATAAAATGCGTCGCAGCGCGGCGCGTTGTGAGCTTGTAGATCGGCTATTTTCAGCACGCAACACCTGAGAGCAAACAAACATAAAATGACTCTCTTCCCCACTAGTCCCTCCCTAACGTTTTAGTCTAGTTTTTATTTTGTTGACGAAATTGTCAATATATTTAGTCTTAGTTTTAGTCACCACAGCTTAGTTTTTGTTTAGTTTTTATTTAGTTTTCGTCAGTGAAAAAAACGCAGTCGACAAACATTTTTCGTCATAGTTTTAGTCGACGAAATCAACACTGCTCACTCTGCTGCCGCAAGTAATAATACAGAGTGAAAGGCAGGTATGATGGAGGCAGAGTGGACTGTTCTTAGCACAGACACACTTCATAACGGGACCCAACAACAGTGCCAAAAGCAGACTGAGGATCTAACAAGTAGGTGTGTTATGAGCCACGAGAAGGCAAAGAAGCAGGGGTCTTCAACAGGGGGTCCAGGGACCCTAAGGGGTCCTCAGAGTTACTACAAGGGGTCCTCCAAATCTTTGAGTTGCCAAGTGCTTTCCTAGGATCTCCTTTTAGTTGACCTTGTACCAGTGAACTGTACCGTCATGAAACTGTACCTTTTTCTATGCAAACTTCTAATAAAGTCTTCAAAGTGATAGACACTTTTTATCTTCTTTTTTATATTAACCACTTGAACCCTAGCGACCATATTCTGAGAACTTTAGCCAAAAATAGCAGACCTACAAGCTCACAACACCTCGTGCTGCATGGCGTTGTGAGCTTGTAGATCGGCTATTTTTGGCAAAGGTTTGGTGTAGAGGGGAGAAAGAGCAGACTAAGTACGGAATGAAATGTCAAGTTTGTTAAGTATTGAAGGTTCAAGTGGTTAAATATCCGAAAGCACATATTAACATGAATCCACAATACACTGATGATTGTGCTGTCAAACAATGAAACTATGGAATCTCTGAAAAGGTTGTGCGGGTCCCCGCTTCATCTCTCTCTATCAACTAAGGCGTCCTTGGCCTGAAAACGTTGAAGACCCCTGCTGTAGTGTATAGGACACAAACTTTAACCACTGGAACCACTTTAAACTTTGTTGATTGGGTTTCCCCCCGGCTGGGGCTCTGTCCTCGGACCCCCTCCCTTTCCCCCTCGTGCACCAAGTATCTTCAGAGAAAGACGATCTATTTAACAATGTCACAGCAGGTCAAGGTTGTAACGCATCAGAGCTTGTGAGGACGAGCTTGTGGGACTCCGGAGGACACGTTACAACAAGACTTGATGTGATTATTACGCAGAACCATTTCATCTTCACAGCTTCTCTTGTCCCTTGACTGACCTCATCCGAACTGTGTGCACTGCGTGTGCGTGTGTGTGTGTGTGTGTGTGTGTGTGTGTGTGTGTGTGTGTGTGTGTGTGTGTGTGTGTGTGTGTGTGTGCTTGTGTGCATGCGTGTGTGCGTGTGTGTCACTCAAAGTTTGGCTGGAGTTTTTCTGGTAATTTGACGAGGACGGTCTGGACGGAGCAAGACGGTTGGCTCTAAATGGAGGAGAAACGAGTCGCGAGGAGACGAGAGAGAGAGAGACAGAGAGAGAGAGAGAGAGAGAGGGAGACGGGAAAGGCAGAGAGGGTGAGAAAAGGGAGAGATGGAAAACGGGTGTGGGGTGGGGAGGATGGGGGAGAGAGAGAGTATAACAGAGGGAAAGAGAGAGCGAGAGAGAGAGAGAGAGTTGGAGAGCCAGTAGACAGATAGACTTGGAGGATTATTATTCAGTTATCAGAGCTCTGTGGAGCAGAACTGACATGGACAGGAGCAGATTCCCTGCTTCTCATGCTTCCATCTGCCACTTCACCATGCAGAGAGGAGAGACACACAGGCACGCACACACACACACCTACAGTATGCACACCACACACACACACATGCACGCACACACAAGCATGCACGCACAGTATGTACTGTCAGTGGTGGAAAAGGTACTCAAAATGTTAAGTAAAGTAAAAGTATCTATACTGCAGTATAGAAATGCTGCGTTACAAGTAAAAGTGTGGAATTCAAAAATGTACTTGAGTAAAAGTGTGAAAATGTTGACATAAACATGTAGTTAAAAGCAAAAGTATGAAGAATGTTTGAAAATAGCAGATCACCACATAATGCGTTGTGAAGAGATCGGACTATTTTCAAATAGCCAAGGTATAAAATAAAGTGGTTTATGTATGTTTTATAATCTTATAATGTATATCTGCGAAGTAAAACGTTTTCAAATAAATGTATTGGAGTAAAAGTACAATATTTGGTTCCAAGATGTAGTCGAGTAGGAGTAAAAGTATCGGAAATTGGAAAAAGTACAAATAACTCCAAAGTGTACTTAAGTACAGTACTTAAAGGGGCTATGTCACCTAAAGGGGTACTGTCACCTTAAGAAATCATCTTAAAAAAACAAGTTAATACGTTTATGATTATCATTGTGGGAATGCGCAATTATAAGCCAATCAAATTAATTGACTGTACTTAGACTACTTACTGTACTGGTCAGCTAGTTGTTGGGGGGCGAGGGGCAGATAACACTGTGTACACTTCGGAGAGAACACGTGAACTATTGTATCATACTTATAATTTCGGGGCGTAACAGCGGGCCTTTAAGTAAATCTACTTAGTTACTTTACACCACTGTGTACCGTGGTGTGAACTAGCTCACACAATACAGTAGGTTGTATAGATTCAAGATTCAAGAGGATTTTGTTCGTCACGTGAAGTGCTGGTGTGGCGTGTTCCCGACTCAACACTCACGTGCTCACAATAATAATGATACTGATAATAAAAAAGAGAAGAATGAAGATACTAGAAAAATGTTAGTTGGCCATATAGAACGGATAATATAAAATGAAATAAAAAAAAACTCTGAAGATGAAATGGAAAACATATGATGTTGGCTGTAGTACCGGTAAAGAACATAGCTGGCTAAACAAACTGAAACTCAACAAATGTGTTGGAGAAAATGTGATCAAACTGATCCCAATCATTCACACATCTTTTGGAGTTGTAAAATGATCCAGCCCTTCTGGGAAGTCATACATTCGGTTGTATGTGAGGTTTTGGGATATGAAATTCCTCTTACATGTCTAGTATGGGTCATATGGAGTCACTGAGTCAGTGCTTGCGCTGGTTTCTCTGTCAACAATCAGCTCCGCATACGGAGATTCGGAACGTTTCGCGCCCGTTCCGGAAAACAGTGCATCGGGTCGGGTCGGGTCGAGGCCGGGCACTGCACTGCACTCCGCACCGCGGCGTGGCAGGGAACGCGCGTGCCGAATCTGAAGCTGGTGGGACGAACGGTTCTCGAGATACACAGATTACATACATACATGCACGCACGCACGCATGCACGCAGAGACTTCTCGCATTTATAGATAGATGACATCAGGGATCTCCATATATGGGCATAAAAGGGATTCTGTTAGAGTGGTTCCCATGACATCATAACATACAATCCCTTTTATGCCCATACATGGAGATCCCTGTCTGAACCAGCCACACAGATATGGGCTGTCTTCCTCCATATATGGGCATTCCCATATGAAGTCGTGTTAGATATGGGCTTAATATTGATGACATCAGGGATCTCCATATGGGCATAAAAGGGATTCTGTTATTCTGTTATCTGCCACAAGGATATGGGCTGTCTTCCTCCAAAAATGGGCGTTCCCAGATGAAGTCCTGTTCGATATGAGCTTAATAATGATGACATCAGTTAGAGTGGTTCCCATGACATCACAGTGATGTCAAAGCGTGATGTCAGAGCGGCAAACCCATAGACCGTAAAAAAAGTGTACACGTCCAAACAGACGGAGGCAGCATGTGCCGTTTCACATACTAAAATGCGACCTTGGGCCGCAACCAACACCGGGAAAAAATCGTGGGTACAGAAAGCACTTTCTCCTCCAAATAGACTGCCTGAAATGGAGGAGATTGGAAGTCCAACAGATCTTCCATGTTGGTTCTTGGTTAATAACCATCCTGAGTGTGAGAAGAGGAATCAGTTGAGTATAAGGTCAGCCACAGTTGAGAGCTCATCTGTGCTACCATCCAAACCCCACCCTCCTGTAACTGTATATCGTTGTACTCGGGTGGAAACCTTGCATGTCCAAAACCGTTTGTCTTGTATTCATCATTTTAAAAACGACTTAAAATAGTGAAAATAGCCGACCTGCATGCGCACAACGCCTCGCGCCGCGAGGCGTTGTGTGCTTGTAGATCTGCTATTTTCACTAGTTATGTGCGACAGTCTTGGAGGCTTGTGTGATGAAGCAGGGCTTTACTTTACGAAACAAACGTACACATCTGGAACTTGGAGATACGAGGTTTCTGCCCGACGGCGACGATATGGTGCATAAACATGTTTCCGCCTTGCTTCTCATCAGCACATCTCCTATAGTTCCTCCTTTTAAAGCCCCGAATCCGTCTCATTATCTCGTTTTGATGTTGCTCTTCATCCAAATGGGAGTGGATGGTTCTGGGGCCCCGAGTACACGCGGACAGGAAAACTTGCGAGGAGGGCCTCGGCATCTCGCCTGCCGCCCGCGCATGTTGACGACAACAAGAAAGACCATCACCGTGCGAAAACGCCTGCACGTATGGACATCAATTATTTTTTAATTGTAGAGGAGTACAGTACACTAATTAAAACTAGTATATCTTGCCACGCCAAAGGCGAAATTAATAATTGATATTTTATTAATATTCACCAGTAGCACTGGGAATATATTAAAGTGATTTCTTTCTCTTTTTTTGTGTGGTTGCAGGAATGATCTACACGTAGTAGTAGTTTTTGTGTGTGTGTGTGTGTGTGTGTGTGTGTGTGTGTGTGTGTGTGTGTGTGTGTGTGTGTGTGTGTGTGTGTGTGTGTGTGTGCGTGCGTGCGTGCGTGCGTGTGTGAGACCTGGTTCTAATAAATTACTCTACTCCACCCCTCTTTTAGCCAGTCCCAGACAGCCCATGCCCCAGAGAGAAACGAGTGGTGTGTGTGTGTGTGTGTGTGTGTGTGTGTGTGTGTGTGTGTGTGTGTGTGTGTGCGTGTGCGTAGTGCGTGTGTGCGTGTGCGTTGTGCGCGGTGTGCGTGGAGAGTGAGAGAGAGAGAGAGAGAGGCAGGCCATTTAGAGGGATGTGTTTGGAACAAGATTTGGTCAATTCACTTTAAATTCAACAAATACTCAAGCGAATTTTCAACTGAATCTGAAAAATATTAGTAAAACAGCTCGAAGTCTGTCATGTCCTACCCATAGCGTAGTTATCTGAAGGAATGGACACTTTGAATGGAATAGTATGTGATTACGTGAAACATTGCATGAATGCTATAGAATATTATGAAATTATAAAATAGTATATAACTATTATAGGAATTATTCCATCAGTTATATATCGTCGTTGACGGTGTGGAAAACTTGTATGTCCGTTCGTTTGTATTTATATCGTTTTAAAAATTAACTAAACTATACGAGGCGTTGTGTGCTTGTAGATCTGCTATTTTCACTACTTTTGTGCGACAGCCCTTGTATGATGAAGCAGGGCTTTACTGGGGTGAAAAAAACATATAAACTTGAAACTTGGAGATACGAGGTTTCTGCCCGACAGTGACGATATCACACAGAGTCCACTTTAAAGGTCTTACTATAATGAGACAGTAAGAATGTTTTCTCCAGAACAAAATGCTATATTATTTAAACTGCACTAAAGTCTTATGAACTTGCACATTATTGGGGGGATTTGATTGAAAGCACAATGGCTATGAAAAAAGGAAAGTACCTGAAAGTCTCTCTTTGACACTTGACCAAGCAAGACGTTCATGCATGTCTTTCACCCTTGTTCTATGACAGGGGTCTTCAACAGGGGGTCCGGACCCCTGGGGGGTCCCCAGCGTTACTACAGGGGGTCCTCCAAATCTTTGAGTGATAGAAACCTTTTTTCTCCTTTTTTATATTAACCACTTGAACCCTAGCGTCCATATTCTGAGAACTTTAGCCAAAAATAGCAGATCTACAAAGCTCACGAGGCGTTGTGAGCTTGTAGATCGGCTATTTTCGGCAAGGAGCTTTGGTGTAGAGGGGGAGAAAGATCAGACTAAGTACAGAGTGAAAGGTCAAGTTTATTAAGTATTGATGGTTCAAGAGAAGTGGTTAAATATTTTAAAACACAAATTGCCATGAATCCAAAATACACTGATGATTGTGCTGCCAAACAATGAAACTACTGTATATGGAATCTATGAAAAGGTTGTGGGGGTCCCTGCTTCATCTATCCATCTCTCTCTCAACTAAGGGGTCCTCGGCCTGAAAACGTTGAAGACCCCTGTTCTATGAGAACCACAGCCCAGAACATGACACCCTGACGTTGCCATCCCAAAGGTCACTTTCATTCATCAGTGTCGCTAATAAACACAACCACTTGGGACAGCCCACCAGAGTGCATGTGTGCATCGTGTCATCCTGAAAAACGGCCTAAACCTAAACTATAGTTCAGGGACGTGCCGAGGAATGTTAGAGAGACAGGGGCTGTGAAATTCCTAAAAGGGCCTTTTGGCAGGGGCACAGTGGTGCAGTGGTTAGCACTTCGCCTCACAGCCAGAAGGTCCTGGGTTCGATTCCTGGGGGGCGTGTTTCTCCACCCGCTGTCATCAGCACCCACACCCTAGGTGGGGTTGGCGATAGGGCCTTTCTGTGGTGAGTTTGCATGTTCTCCCCGTGTCTCCTTGGGCATAGGCCCTCACACAAAAACATGCAGTAGTCCTCGGTTTCTATACTACCTCCCCCTAGCCAGCCGGGTGCTACCCCAATGTCCCCTGGCGCGGCAGGGGGAGAACGGAAACCAGGACTAATCGTGGGATAAAAAACATTTAAAAAAAGGGCCTTTTTGGTGAAAATATTTGAAAATAGCAGACGACTATTTTCGGTACTTGATACCACACTAAACTAAGCATAATCAGGTGAATACTGGAGGTGTGGCGTACATCATGTATTTCCACACAAAGAGGGAAATTCGTTCAACATAAGATGCTGCATTCAAGTTCAGGAGAGTTTGGACAAGGCGATTGTTTTGAATGCTGCCTTCAGGTATGGCATGGAAAGGGGGGCATATTGCATTTCTTTCACTACAGTAAAAGCTGCATTCATGGTCTGGAGATGGCACTTTTTTACAGACGGGTAAAAAGGGCAGGGGCTCAAGCCCCCTTTGATGTCTATGTGTGCACGTGCCTGCAATAGTTTACCACTTACACATCAATGTGAGATATTCTGGGGCTGTGTCACAGGAATCAACTACCATAATGACATTGTTAACAAGACGACGACCCCCCCCCCCCCCCCCCCCCCTCTCCCCCACCCCCCCTCTCCCCCTCTATCTTGTTCAACACCTGTGGAAAACCACATCTAGGAAAGGAAAGGAAAGGTAATAGGAAAGTAATAATACTGAAAATGGTTTCCTATACTGCATTCTGGCATTCTTGACTTATTTGCACTGACTTTGGTCACTTTTTTCTGGCCCTGCACTATTGGGTTGTGTTGGTTGTACTGTGTACTATTGCTGTGTTGATATGGCGGTGTGATACTTGTGTTGCATTGACTAGCATTGACTGCTATTTTTGTATTGTGCTACGTGTCACTTATGAGCGTTGAATGTTTCGTGGTCACTTTATGTATATATTCTTCTTTTTTGCAATAGCTTTTCGACACCTTGTTTATATTGTTCTTTTTTTGTGCTTGTTCTTTTGGACTGTACACTACAGTACTCTTTTTCTTTTTCGTACTTCTTTCTAACTTGTAACCTTAAACTGCTGTGCTGCCTCTAGGCAACATGAGTTTCCCCGTGGGATAATAAAGGTATCTATCTATTTCAGTGCAGTTACTGGGTTGAGTTAGTTATGCAAACCAACGTACCAATATAACGGCATACATTCTGGTCTTGGTGATATTATTGTCTATCACTGTGAACATGTGTAGGCCAATACACTGTAGGGAGGAAGGTGGACAGAGTGACACAGTGGCAACCAAACTCATGATAAAGGTGTGTCAACGGTGATAATAAAAGACATAAGAGATGGTGGCTAGAATTGAGGAAAACGATGGGGGTGAGCAGTGACTCAGATTTGGGCTGTTTAATGTTGTCAATAGTTTGTTTACAACAGCCAGGCAGAATATAGTATGCATCTGGCACACTGGTAAACAATGAAAAAAAAAAAAAAAAAAACAGCATTCTGAATCTGACCCCGTATTTAAAGCATCGTTTCAGAGAAAAAGAAATAGTATGTAAAAAGTGTAGGCCTTGAATATAAAACAACCTCACTTTTTCAGATGGGATTTCCATTAAAACCACCATGTCTTATATTCTGGGGCCAATACGGTACATGTCGCTCTGTTTTGTTTAGACAACTAGGGTTTTTTTTTTAACATTAAGTGATTAATGCTTATGCCAAAACAAACGAGCATTGGCCACCCATGAGTGGGTATTTGTTTGTGGCAATGGCTCACTTTGCATTGCATTGTGCGTCGAGCAATGAGAAACATAATAATGATTAAAAACGTCCTCGACAAACAAAAGTCCGACCAGAGACCAGTGCAGCCTCTCACAAGGGCAGTGGCAAAGGTGTGTGTGTGTGTGTGTGTGTGTGTGTGTGTGTGTGTGTGTGTGTGTGTGTGTGTGTGTGTGTGTGTGTGCGTGCGTGCGTGCGTGCGTGCATGCGTGTGTGCTGGGGTGAGGGTGGGGGGGGGGGGGGTGCTTGGTTCTGAGAGGTTTTGCTATCGCTGCATCCAATTGCCAATGAATATTCACGTGAGGGGAAAGATTGCGCTAATCTAAAATTTCTAATTAAAACTATTTGCTTGGCGGTATCACCTAAACACTATTATTGTTTAATATCGTTCACTGTCGCATGGAATGATCCATCATTCTGCCACGGGCTGCTCTCCCCCCCCCCCCCCCCCCCCCCCCCCCCCCATGCCGTCACCCCCCACCTCACTCAGCCCAGCCCAGCCTAGCTCAGCTCATATCATTTCACCTCTGAATGTGGGGGGGAAAAAAAAGAACTAAACACAAAGATAATGGCGCCACCTCTTCTACAACGATACCACTATTTCACTCAGGGTTTTTTCTTTA
>NW_027664945.1:0-38767 GCF_963921795.1 Nannobrachium achirus
TTGGTGGCTCAGCTCCTGTAGCTCCATCCTGGTCTAATTTTACACATATTGTTGTGTCAGAAAAGACAAAAGACTTGTATAAGAAACCCAGTTCCACCTGACAGTAATTATCCTAATATTTAATTGATTACACATGGGTTTTATCAAGGTAATTACTGTAACTGTTACTGTAAATGCAAACAGTTCATCTGCATCAGGAAAGACAGACGTTTATATGACTTAAAAGCTTATTTTTCTGCACTCATATTAGGAAGACACAACGGGAGCGTGTCGCTGTTACTACATGTCATCTTTTCGACACCCGACTCTAACCCTCACCCTAACCTTAACCTCCGTGGAGTGAGTCGCTAACCCTCCGGTCGAAATGATGGGCGTTCGCAAAAGCGAGATTTCCCTGACACAACTGACTTGTTTTCATTGTCTTCTCTCTGTTTACTAGCACATGTTCATGCATGAGCATGTGTCTTTTCTCACAAAACGCTGGACCTATCGGTGCCAAACTGACCTAAACTATTATTTTCCCACATCCTGTATGTTTTATCCTTCCTGTGTGTTGCTACTTCGTCACAGTGGGGAGGCTGATGTCTCTGTGACTATGAGGACTAAACCGGTGGGGGTTTAAACCCCTGGCAGGTTCAACCAAGCCAGGCAGGTCTCAGGGGAGAGGGCAGAAGAAATGCTTGTTACAGAAACACGAACAAGAGCATCTAATGAAACTACGGTCCTGGGAGTGGATAGTCCTCAGGCTAGAGGATATATGACACAAGTAGTGAAGATCAGACCCATCTGACTTTCAACTAGGTTGACAACCATCATTCCTACCAGGACCACCTTTGACATCAGAACATGGAATGTCAGGACCATGTTTAAAACTGGCTTAACAGAAGTGGAAGCCGAGATGAGAATGTACAATCTGGTACTGCTGGGATCAGTGAGGCAAGGTGGAGCGGTTCCGGCCACAGAGACGTTGTTGTTCTCAGGCCATGAGGAAGACATCGCCCCCTACTGCCAGGGAGGCAGATGTTGATCAAGTCTGTACCAGAGTTTCCTTAAACAGTATTTACAGGCAATTGAACGTTAAAATGTTTAATTGGCCGTTAAATATCAAGACCCCCGGCCACTGTGGCCGGTTGGGAAAATGCTGTTAGGCTATTTCATCATTTAATCTTATTAATATTATTTGCATAAACATCAATTAGAACCTACCATTTACATTTTTTATCATGATCTGACTTTTAACACTTTCAATGCTACTGTTTACTGGCCTGCTCTATTCCCATGCCACCATTATAGGCTACTATTTTCACCGGTCTTTCTAGCTTTACTGAGAATTATCAAAAAGACAAAAAAAATCAAACCTCGTTCGAAGTGGAGCTGTGAATTTGAGCAGTTCCAGATCTATGCTTTTGATTCTATGTGTTTTAGATCTATGAATTCTAAGTGTTCTATATATAAATCCTATGTGTTCTAGATCTATAAATTATGTGTTCTAGTTCTATATTCTTTTTGATTGTTTTTACGTGTACTAGATCCCGTGCCGTGTGTGTGTGTGTGTGTGTGTGTGTGTGTGTGTGTGTGTGTGCGTGTGTGTGTGTGGTAAAGCCGCGCATGCGCAGATCCTGTTCATTCTTGACGACAGACTCTGGTGAGACTCTGGTGAGGACACACATTGCTGCCTATGGGGAGCTTGTGTTCCACACAGCTCCAAAAATGTCACCCAGTATCTCAAATAAAGTGCAACTCGTGCACTTTCACCAGAAGTTAACCAGGGGTTTCAGCTATGTACGGTTCTTGAGCTATATTAGTTTTAAAACTGTCTGCTCTTCCTCAGAGTGGACCAAAACAAACAGAAACAGGAGAAATTGGCCCTTTTGTGAATGACACTTGTTCAAGCATTTCTTTCTCTTGAACCTTTTATTTTTTGGCTTCTGTGAAATCATACATGTATAAAGTATGGTTGTCAGACAAATCAAAACAAAAATATATATAAAAAAAGATTTTCTTTGGGTTTTTTATAAAGTGTGAAAATCTCTGTAGTTCTATATATAGGCTATACTCTATGGCTATGCTCCGCCACACAACACAGCCGCGTGCCGTGCACAGTCTGCATACACTGCACGCAACGCGTGCACGCAGCGCTCAAACAGTAGCAGTCAACCACACGCACACGACGCGCACGCACAGAAGAAAAACACCACGTTTTTGGATGTTTGTTTGGCTACTATGCAATGGAATAGAGTCTTCATAGTGTACACACGGCGCGCGCTCATAGTAGGCACACGCGCGCGCACACGAGTCGACACGACGACGCACGCGGCACGCTCAGTCACACACGCACGTTGTGCACCCACACGTGGAAGAGAAGCCCGAATAGCCCACGTGTTGTTTCTGTGCTAAAAACACCACGAAAAGAGGACATCTGGTACAAAGACTCACTAAAGGACGAGGGATTATCATGTTCGCTGGTGACCCCGCCTGTTCATCGTCCTAAAATCAGCAATCACTGGAATATAAACTTTATGCGTCGTGTGTAGTGGAGATAACAAGCTGATCTGGCCGCTATTCAGCTAATCAGCTCCCAACATGTTTCTCTCTATCGGGCGGCTAGGGAAACACTTGCGTTTCGCGAACATTTCTTACCTTTTGTGAACATTAGATCCTAGGATCCCAGGTAATATGTCAGTCTCTAATCTGTTTATTTGTCAAACGTGGAAGAAAATCGAAGCAGCGTGTTGAAATAAGGAGTTTAAATCGCTCATTTTACAGATGGCCTCATGTTTTTAGCGTGGTCACGTGGTATAAACATAGTGGGGAAAATAATGCACTGGCTGACAACATGAGCGATATAAACTCTATATTTCAACACTATGCTTGGACCTTCTTCCACGGCAAACAGATGAGAGACCAGCACAGGACCCCCACTCTCCGGATAGGATGTTCACAAAAGGCAAGAAGCGTTCCTGACGGCGGAGCTTCCCCGATAGGGTCCGATTGTGGATGACATGAATGAGGAATTTCATTTATGAGCGTGCATGAGCTAAATGGGCGCACTGGATTTAGTGGATTACACGATTCTCCTGGTGTTTTTTTCCTCATCTACTCCTGCCAAGCAAGGTAAGGGCTGTGTTGTGTGTGTGTGTGTGTGTGTGTGTGTGTGTGTGTGTGTGTGTGTGTGTCTGTGTCTCTCTCCGTTGCGAACAGTCTAACTCTGCTGTAGTGTACAGAGTCAAACTGCAATATTTTGGGAAGGAGTGCTCAGCTGCTGTTTTATGGGATGTGAAAATGTTAGATTTTGAGATGGTGTGAATATATTTGGTAATTATTTTTTTCTAAATAAGTTAGAAGTCCCAAACTTTGTCACAGGGTGGGGAAGAGTGTCAGCTAGGGGTACTTTCTGTTAAGTACTTTTCTCGTCAACCTACGTCTGTGGCTTGATTGCCTAATCAATGATTCTCGCCAATCTACCTCTGTGGCATGGAAAGAGTTAATGTCACTGGTTTAATTCCCTGACGGCTTGCTGGTGGGGGACTGCACATAAGTCCATCTCCCCACTGCTGCTGCCTGCTGCGTCCAGCAAGAAAGAGACAGACAGACAGACAGACAGACAGACAGACAGACAGACAGACAGACAGACAGACAGACAGACTGACTGACTGACTGACTGACTGACTGACTGACTGACTGACTGACTGACTGACTGACTGACTGACTGACTGACTGACTGACTGACAGACTGACAGACTGACAGACTGACAGACAGACAGACAGACAGACAGACAGACAGACAGACAGACAGACAGACTGACAGACTGACAGACTGACAGACTGACTGACTGACTGACTGACTGACTGACTGACTGACTGACTGACTGACTGACTGACTGACTGACTGACTGACTGACTGACTGACTGACTGACTGACTGACTGACTGACTGACTGACTGACTGACTGACTGACAGACAGACAGACAGACAGACAGACAGACAGACAGACAGACAGACTGACAGACAGACAGACAGACAGACAGACAGACAGACAGACAGACAGACAGACAGACAGACAGACAGACAGACAGACAGACAGACAGACAGACAGACAGACAGACAGACAGACAGACTGACTGACTGACTGACTGACTGACTGACTGACTGACTGACTGACTGACTGATAAGATAGATAGATAGATAGATAGATAGATAGATAGATAGATAGATAGATAGATAGATAGATAGATAGATAGATAGATAAGATTGATAAGATAGATGATTGATTGATAGATAGATAGATAGATAGATAGATAGATAGATAGATAGATAGATAGATAAGATTGATTGATAGATAAGATTGATTGATAAGATTGATTGATAGATAAGATTGATAGATAAGATTGATTGATTGATTGATTGATTGATAGATGGATAGCAGGTTGATGCACCAATTGATGCAGGTTAGAGTTGTCCCATCTAAAAAAGAAGGTAATATTTGAATTCTCCATCAAAAAATACATACAATCGAGATCCAATTAATTTTTTAGATGGATAGGGTACAAATGGCAATTATAAAATACCAATTGATGCAGGTTAGAGTTGTCCTATCCCAAAAAGAAGGTAATATTTGAATTCTCCATCAAAAAATACATACAATAGACCAGGGCCGGTTCCTGGCATAAGCAACATAAGCGCTCGCTTAGGGCCACAACCATAAGGGGGCCACATCACAGGGAGAAGACTGCAACGCGTTTTGAGCTTGTAGATCAGCTATTTTTCCACTATATGCATTGTGGAGTGAGTGTGAAGTGGCCCTCTCGACATGTGGCCAAGACCTGCAGGTTAATATCGGAATACTGATATATTATTGATTTCAGCTGTTACCCACTTTAATTACTTCAGTCTATAGTAGTGACCAGTGCTATAGTTTTTTTTGTCAATGTATTTGCATTTCATAAGGTTAACATACGAACATATAAATGTATTTGAAATTAAATAATAATGTTACTTTTCAGGATTCCATTTAAAAAAATAGCTAAAAAGAATACAGGATTCCAATTTAAAAAATTGTGAAAATAATGGGTCATCGCAATGCTTGTAGATCTATTTTTCATTATGCATTGTGGCCCTCTGGAGTGATTGTGAAATATAGTGGCCCTCTCCGTCATCTAAGTTGCCCACTCCTACCCTATCCAAATGCTACTTATTATTTTAATGTGCAATAAAATTAAGATCTCACACAAGACACAACAGAATTGAAAATATGCCACATACTGTAGAGTTGAATAGGCCTACAAGTTGCAATTTGAGACCAAAAGAAGGGGGGGGGGAGAGCATGGGGGCTTAGTCTATTTACAAGTCACGGGTAGCAGCTGTCTGAAGGTGACTTTTCATACCAATTTTGAAGGAGGCTAGGGATTTGCTCTCCTTTAGGGCTTGTGGAAGGGCGTTCCACATGTTGATGGTGTAGCAGGAGAACGAGTTAGAGCCTTGTTTAGTGTTAAATCTACGTTGATGATGATTAGTGGAGCTGCCTCTGGTGTTGTGATCGTGAACATCCTTGACCTTTAAGAAGTAGTTTGTCAGGTACATCGGAATCTTGGAGGTGTAGTGTATCTTGTACACCAGGCCCATTGCAAGATGCTGTACTCTGTCAGCTACTTTGAGCCATCACAGTTTTACCTCCATTGTAAACTTTATTGTGTGTTATAGGTAGAACTGTCTGATCTGTGCCAAAATGCAGATTTCTATGCATTTCTGGGGTTTTGACCGCCCCTCAAAACCCCCATTTTTTTTCGGCCGCGATTCTCTGGGAGTTAGCAACTCTATGTGTGTTAGTGTGTGTTAGTAGATACATGCTTGAGTGCTAACAACAGACACCACATGTTCTACTAGATAGAAGAAGAGGCTATTATTTACCAGTAAGACTCCCTAATCGGGAGATAAGCGACCGTAGGTCACTTATCTCCACAAATAGGGCAAAAATGTGTTTTGCCAAAATCTTCCTGATCCATGTTGATGACATGAGTGTAGACATACTGTGTAGTGATTTTCGTGATTTTAGGGCAAAATCTGTAGGAGCAGTGTCCAAAAATGTGTTTGTAAAAATCGGCCTGGAGGTGGCGCTATATGGGAGAGATTCATGTTGATGGGATGAGTGTAGACATACTGTGTACCGATTTGCGTGATTTTAGGGCAAAAATTGTAGGAGCAGTGTCCAAAAATGTGTTTTGCAAGAATCGGCCTCATGGTGGCGCTAGAAGAGGGCCATGTGAGAAATGAGGGGTGGGGTGTCCGCGCCGGCAAGGCGGACGAATAGGTACCGGCCCCGGCTGTCCCGGTCGCTCCTAGCCGGAGTTACGGCATTTTATGTGAGCTGCAGTGTAGGGGGTCCTCCACTGGGGGCGCCACCACTTTTGCATCCGTTCTGGAGCACCAGGAGTGGGTGGTCCCCGGGAATTCCCCGTGAGCAGCCCCGTGGGGGTGGTCATTTGGTCAGTTTAGCACATTTGGTCATTTTTTACATCTGGGGGTCCCCCAGGGACCTGGGGGTCCCTGGAGCTCCGGGGGTCCTTGTAGGTTGTAGTTTGGCAGGTAAGGAACGTGTGTGCCAAATTTGGCATGGATCGGGGCAACGGTTGCGGAGATATGAGCAGGGCAAGAGTGTGACGTGTGAGGTGTGACAGACAGACTGACTGACGGACTCACTCACAGTTTGTGCAGGGTTTGATAGTAAATGCGACCTACGGTCGCAATAAGTTTGGTTTTGGCGATTCAAAGACAGTTAATAAGTGCACACGTCCGTCAGTGGGGAGCCACCTAAAATAATCTTGCTTATTGCCACCTGAACCCTAGAACCGGCCCTGCAATAGACATCCAATTTGTTTTTTAGATGGATAGGGTACAATTGGCAATAATAAAATACCAATTGATGCAGGTTAGAGTTGTCCTATGCAAAAAAGAAGGTCATATTTGAATTCTCCATCAAAAAACACATACAATAGACACCCAATTTGTTTTTTTTCGCGAGTCCCGCGTCCCACGGCCGAGTCCCGCGTCCCACGGCCGAATCCCGCGTCCCACGGCCGCGTCCCGCGTCCCACGGCCGCGTCCCACGGCCGCGTCCCGTGTCCATGGACGCGTCCTGGACGTGGACGCGGCGGCCAGCGGCTGTCTCTCAATTTTGTTGTACGGTGGTGTAGGGAGTTGAAATATCAGCACTACAAACTCACAACACGTGTGTGTCTGGTATTTTTGACACACAACAACACCGTCATAAGGTGATGTGGCGGGCCTGTGGGCCAAAAGTAACCTTGTTATCGGTGGGGGTTTCTCCCCTCACATAAGGATACACAAGGCAACCTGGGTATCCCCAAACCTGATGACGGAAAACAAAGTCGATCATGTGTGCATTGGGAAAAAGTCCAGAAGATCTCTTCAAGATGTGCACGTTACAAGAGGAGTAGCTTTGGACCACCATCTCCTGGTAGCAATGAACAGCTGCACACGGGCCAGAAAAGCTAACAAATAGACAATCTTGACTTCGCTAATGACCTGGCCCTTCTTTTCCACACCTCACCATGCCTTGACCTTGACCATTCACAGAGGGACGGGACAAGTACTGACGTAAAGATTCAGATCGACAAGGCAAGAGCTACTTTCCATCAGCTGAAAAACGTCTGCGGATCGTCAGCTCTACCAATAAACATCAAGATCAGGATCTTTAATTCCGTGGTGAAGCCAGTTCTGCTGTATGGAGCAGAAACCTGGAGAACTACTGGCGTCAACACCATGAAAAGAATCCAGACATTCAACAACACCTGCCTTGGAAGAATCCTCTGAATTTGCTGTCCAAACACAATCAGTAACCTGGACAAGACAACACCCTGTAGAGGAAGATATCCTCCAAAGACGCTGGCGATGGATTGGCCACACTCTTCACAATCCTGCATCCAATATCACAAGATACGTTCTGTTGTGGAACCCAACGGAGAGAAGGAAGAGGGGCAGACCAAGAAACACCAGGACAGAGATGTCTGCAGAGCACTTGTCCATCGCCTATGTTTTCCCAAAGTTGATAAGCTTTTATTGTGAAGGCAAAAGTTGCTAAATGTCCAACATCCTGACAGTTTCCGTGTGGTGAAAATACAGTAGCTGACCTACAAGCTCACAACATGTTGGGATGCAACACATTTCAGCTTGCAGATCAGCTATTCTTGGCATGCAACATGTCATACTTATCTAAAGACGGCACTAGACTTATTTACTGAAGGCTGCACTAGACCTAATACTTTATTGGAGTTATTCACTCTCAATAAATACTTATTTTCTATCAATTGGACACCCGATGATTTAGTTTTTGTCTTATTCCTAAGACAATAATTTGATGACCGTTGGAAGAGCCTCTTTGAGTCTCATATTGACCGATGACCCGGTCATCAAAACAAAAAAAACATCTCAGAGAATTCAGGTCTTCATGGGGTGTGTAACTGAACTAGAAAACACGTAATTTTGAGGGTGAACTACTCCTTTAAGGATGCCTCAGCCTCCACTGCAGATTAGATTTATTGGAAACGTTCACAAACTGTCAGCAGTTTGCAATAAACCAATGAAACGAGAACAATTTAAATAGCTCAACACAACTGATATTACAAGGTGTGACTGCTGCTATTTATTTGACATTTTGTTATTTGTTGTTTTGTTTTTCTATATTGTAATTATTTCAAGGCCACCGGACGTTGTGTCATGTCATTTCCGGTATATGCCCATTTATGGTAGCGTCTGCCTAGAGCCGCTCACCAAGACCATTCTGTAATGTCTTCCGTGTAGACGGATTGTTTGTATGCAGCGTGGTGCCACTGGCAAGGTTTGTTTCCTTTAAATGTCCACATTTATACAACTTTGAAGTCATTATTTAAATTGTATTCTTTATTTCTTTTGAATTTAATTGATCGATTATATATTTTTTGTTCCAGTTTGTTTCGCTATTGTTTAGGGATTCTTGGTAGCCTAGTTCCAGACCCTGAATCGCTAGCCACACCCCTTTACATTTTTATTTTGGCGATTCAGGGGTCTAGAATTGCTCTCATTGAAGAGACTTTCCTCGTTCGAAAATCCGTACGGCGAATCAGCGTTCTTTGGTTAGCAAGTAGCACTAGCAAGCAACAGGCTAGCCACTAGCCAGCCACACATAACAACACTACGTCATGTGTTGGTCAGACGGTGAACCAATCGCAGAAAACTGCCTCTTTGGCAATGCCCATCCCAGCAATCGCCCTGGGTGGGAGCAACCACCCAGGGCACAGGAACGCTGTAGTAAAATACAATAGTCAATGATACCCCCCTCTGCTTTCTCTTCAATGGTACAGCCGAGCTATCGCTGACGCGCTTCACAGAAGTGCAGAACTTCAGTAGTCAGTGCTTGAATGAGCGGAGCGGCCGGAGACACTCTCTGGCCTCTACAGAAGACAAGAGTTTGTGCTTATGATTATTTAATCAGATCGTATGAGCATTTACACTGCACAATCCTCAGTCTTGAAGATTATTGGGTTGTGTTGTGTGTCCCACTGTGCGAGAGCTGAGAGACCTGCGAGAGACCCATTCACACTACAATACATCCCGGCAAACATTTTTAGGTATATTAGACGTCTAATTGTCTCTCCCCCATTTCCTGTCAGTCTACTGTCCTATCCAATAAAGGCAAAAAGCCCAAAAAAAAAGGTCTACCAGAGGTATAGATATTCAAGTTTTTTAGACGTCTAAACTTAGACTAGACGTCTATAATATACGTCTAATATACATCTAAGTTTATACCTGGGTCAAAAGTAGTGAAAAAATGCAGAGCATCAGAACAGAACTCAAGCACCAGAGGCATCAGTTTTTCACTACTTTTGACGGCCGTTAAGGTCTAAATATAGACATCTATTAGACATATATTAGACGTCTAGTCTAAGTTTAGACGTCTAAAAAACTTGCATATCGGATGCGCATTGGTCGGATGCGCAAGCATAAGTGATGTCAATCTTACAACAGGCGAGGATAACTAGTTTGTGTAATGGAGGATTAAAGTTTACTTTACACCGCTGTGGTCGAGCTGTTTTAATCCCAACAATAAAGGAGAGCACAGCACAGTAACGTGGAGGAAGCGATCTGTACACTTTGTCATAAAAAGGTGCTAGTCAGACGTGCTGCTAATAAAACAAATACAGATCCACTGCCCACAACAATACGCCGAACTGGGAAATAAAACGGCAGTAGACAGTCCAACAGCAGCTGGTCTAGCCCGTCAACGCGACGCGTTCTGAGCTTGTAGATCTGCTATTTCCAGAGCGCAACACCCGAACGCAACTGGATTGATCTCTTTTTACACTAGTCCCTCTCTAACATTTTAATCTTTCTTGGTGTTCAAAAAGCAATTAAATTGATCATTTTCTTCATTAACACATCGACTGCCCAACAGGTGGCGCCAGTCATCCCCAATTGCGCCCCAATAGCACTTCCATAGAAGAATATGAGGCCCTGTTGCGTCAATGCATGCGTGATGACGTCACTTGGTCACATGAGCGCAGACAGGATGTTATTGTGTAACTTACTGTATGGGCTAGTGTTGATCATAGCTGTTCATTGCCGATCAAAATGTGGACATTTTGCCGCACGCGGCCACAGTTTTAGCCATAAAACAAACATCGGAGATAAAGGGCTTTAAAGATGGGGAAATGCATTGGAGTATACGGAGAAAAACTGCCGCGCGATGCTCTCAGCGCCGACTCGAAGCGACTAGCGGCTAATGGGCTACATCCAGGCGTAGCCCCGACCTAACGGTGAGATATAAAGTTATACTGTAAATACAGTAAACGCGTCCAACGCGTCGTGGGCCTCCAGCGACATCAAAGAAATTGTCGCGTAGACACCTCGTGGGCACCCGCTGTGTTAAGGAGTACAGTATGTTTGTGGATTATCAAAGCTCATACTATCATAGTGGTATACAGTACATAATAGCCTAATGAAGGGGGGGAAATAGACAATATAGACTATTCGTCAATCGCAGTTATTTTGTATGATGATTAATCGTCTCCAGAAATTCCTAACCGCGACAGCTCTAACTATAAGTTAAAGTTTTAGATTTTACTGTGGTAAATGTCATGTTTTTAGGGGAGGGTCAATCATTTTTTGTTTAATGCCTGGGGAGGGTCATTGATTTTCCCCCATATTGAGAGGGAGGGTCATGGCATTTTATATCAGGGCTTATATATTTGCTCCTATAACTACCTTCAATAAAAAACGAGTGCTCCCTAAGTTCTTTGTATTTTTCTTTATTTTTCTTTATCACATTTTCTATGGTTACTTTTTATGTTATCCTTATCCTGTTTATTTATTTTCTGTTGACAGTTTTGACGGTGCTTTATTCGTAAATAAACATCAGTACAACGAACATGTGACTCATCTGTGAAGAGCGTGACACAAGGGGTTTCTCCAAACTCAATACAAAATGCACTTTTAATGAATAGTACAGGCTCAAAATTGGGAGATATGAATTATGTTGAGCCTGCAGTAGTCACTAAAAGTGACATGTGTTGAACTTGAGAAGCTTTTAATATTAGTTGTGTTGAGCTATTTAAACAGTCCTTGTTTTATTTGTTTACTGAAAACAGCTGATCGTTCTTGAATTCTGACAAAACTTAACTTAACTTTATTTGCAGTGAGGCTGAATACTTTAATAGTAATAATTCATCATTAATAATATTTTCACCTACCTTTGGGTGTATTCGGAAAGCGCTCCACCAGATCCTTCCTCTTGATCTTCTTCAGGACATGGACCATGACCTCAGGTTCTCTACCGTGATACGTCTGCATGATGCGATCCACAGTCTGACACTCGGTAGCGTTCTCTAGATCACGCACTGAGAGCGGCTGGAGACCTTCAATGTGAGGATGCGTCAGATGCCACTGGAACGTTTTAAATTCTTCACCTCCCAGATCATTCAGAGTGTTCAAGATGATATCATGAAGTTTCTCCGTGGTTGATTCCTGGTACAGAGGATGTTAACATCTCAACTTCACTCTCGTATAAAGTGGTGCGTGTGAAGAAAACATACGTTTTGGTGAAGTCAAGTACATAATTAATGTGCCAAGCTATAGATTATTTTAAGTTATTTACAAAAATGTAAATGAAAGCAAATCCCTATAGATTCAACAATGTAACTGTATTTATTATTTATGTTTTGTTTTTCTCTGAAGATGTGTTCAAACATTTATCTCAATGTAGCGCCCCCTGTAAAAGGGGCAAGGTGTGAATGAATTCAGACGCTGTGTGTCTCTTCCAAACACAGAGTGTACTCAGCCGGTTTAGCTCTTCGCGTTTCAAACACTATCAACTCAAGCTCTGAATTAAGCTCTAAAAATAAACATTTCACCAAATTACTGCTCAACACAAGTTCTCGATATATATGGTTTACACTTTGAGCCGTCTGATGAGTTTTACCTGAAAAGGGGGAAAATTGTGAATAAATGGATCACACACACAATGTGTCTTCTTCTCAAACACTCGGCGTATTGAAAGGAAACACACCGGGCACCCTCTACAGGACTGAGACAGACCAATCCAATGATCAACAATCCACCAAAACACACTAGTCAAGCAAAGAATGATGGATCACTGTTGTGCTGTAAAGTAGGGGTGTAACGATATAGTAACTGAATCGAAAAATCAATTTCAATTTGCAATGATCTACTACCGTTGTTCCCTATTGAGCTTGGCACATTTCCTGAGGCAAGCTGCCCAGATCACACATCACATGTGTCTTCTTATCTTTTTCACTCTCAAAAAAGCGCCTACAATGTAGCGCATTTGAAACTACATTGCAGTGTACATCATGGGGTGATTCACTGCTTGCCACCTATGAATTGTTTTATTTGAATTTTTGTTTATTTTCTGTTTATTTCGTTGCTGAGTGAGGTCAGCAGACAAAGTGACGTGAGTGAGATGAAAAAAACCTGGGTGAAATGTGCCAACCTCAACAGGAAACAACGGTATATCGATATGCAAAAGAATATATTGTACTGTTTGACTTTGTATCGTATTGGTATCGTTTTACAATGCAAATAATCGGTATTGAATCGTTTTACAATGCAAATAATCGATTGTAAGGAAACTAAGTATCGGTGGCTTGTATTTAGCAATTTTATGACGGAAAATTAAAAAGAGGGGACTAATTACCTTTCCATTCCATATACTCTAGCTACTCTTTGTTTATCAATAAATGTGTGTAATCTCTGTGTTCATCTCAAGGTGTGGGTTTGTCCATATGTGTTGAAATATAATGTCCATGTATTTGCTAGATAATCACAGTGTTTCACTTAATTATATCCATAATAATAATAGATTTTTTTCTGCACTAGTGACACATTTCACACAGATTTACTTTCTTTGCTAAATAGTTATTAAATCGATTTTAAATCATTTAATCAAATCGTATCGTGTCGCCATGAAAGAACCAATATTGTCCATGTAATGTATCGTCAACCATGTATCAGGATACGTATCGCATCTATTAAATGTAATGTTACACACCTAGCTGTAATGTATTGTTACACACCGAGCTGTAAAGTAATAAAGAATCATGTAGAACTATTCTAAATGGACCCACAATGTTTATACCAATAACAATAATTGCTCAAAATAGCTGGAACCTAATAAAGACATTCAAATAAGATACTCTTGACAAAATAGCTTAGAAGAGATTGCATAATATCAATATCATAATGAAAACAAACAGAAATTCAGTCTACTACACACAGTACTACACTCATTCACTTCAATGTAAATACCGCAGATATTTACACATTAAATATTAATTCAGTTTTGGACCCAGAGCTTCGAAATCTCTTCCAGTCCGTCAACAAGGCCTGGCATGCATTGCATCTACGCGACTATTCAAACAAACCAACAGAGGATGAAGCAACAGAGAAATAAGGATATCTACTCTGGCTGGTGGACCTATGCCGTTTTACACTGAATCGATTTAAATCACTGTATTGGCTTAAACGTCATGACCCATATACAAACACCTTTTTTGTTATGTTAAATAGGTACTGATTATAAGTAGCCTAATGTAGGCTGAATGAACACGCGAAGTGTGTATTTCAGCTCTGCCTTGGCTGTGGGCAGGGGCGTCACAAGGGGGGGAGTGGGACTGAGTTACTAGGGCCCAAGGTGGAAGGGCCTTAATTATTGTATACTTTAGCTATTAAAAAATAGCAGATATACCAGTGCGGGCTGCTCTGCCGGTGAAAAATTATTTAGGCGGCCAATGGTGTTTCGCGGTCTACACTTTACGTGTTGTACTCCGTGAGTTTTTTTTTTACCGTGTGCTTGCTTTTGGCCACATATGATGTTTATTTTAGGTCGGATACTAAAGCGTGATTATTGCTTTTAATGTTTGTTTTTGCATAGGAAGCTCATCTCAACGTGAATTCACCTTGTGAATGTGAAATGAAAGGTCCGATTGCAGGGAATATTTAGTTTATTGCACCAATCACAGCATGGTGGGGTTTAACAAGCTAAAATGTTGCTCCACGAGTCGAGATTCATCTAGAAACGCCTGGGTTCCCGAGGATATATCCTATTGCTTTTAGATATGAGCCTGTCAGCAGTGTCAGGCTGTCCTCATCAGACCACGTTTTTTTAAACTCTTTTCAAGTAATAGAATATAAATATTTTTCTACATAACAGCAGGCTATAGCCAAATAAAGGGATAGCCTACTGATTGTTGACACATAACAACAGCCACTAGTTGCTATAGAGTGTTATGTTCTGATAGTACTAGTTGCTATAGAGTGTTATGTTCTGATAGTGCTAGTTACTATAGAGTGTTATGTTCTGATAGTACTAGTTATTATAGTGTTATGTTCTGATAGTACTAGTTACTATAGTGTTATGTTCTGATAGTACTAGTTACTATAGAGTGTTATGTTCTGATAGTACTAGTTACTATAGAGTGTTATGTTCTGATAGCACTAGTTACTATAGAGTGTTATGTTCTGATAGTACTAGTTACTATAGTGTTATGTTCTGATAGTACTAGTTACTATAGAGTGTTATGTTCTGATGGTACTAGTTACTATAGAGTGTTATGTTCTGATAGTACTAGTTACTATAGAGTGTTATGTTCTGATAGTACTAGTTACTATAGAGTGTTATGTTCTGATAGCACTAGTTACTATAGAGTGTTATGTTCTGATAGTACTAGTTACTATAGTGTTATGTTCTGATAGTACTAGTTACTATAGAGTGTTATGTTCTGATAGCACTAGTTACTATAGAGTGTTATGTTCTGATAGTACTAGTTACTATAGTGTTATGTTCTGATGGTACTAGTTACTATAGAGTGTTATGTTCTGATAGTACTAGTTACTATAGAGTGTTATGTTCTGATAGTACTAGTTATAGAGTGTTATGTTCTGATAGTACTAGTTACTATAGTGTTATGTTCTGATAGTACTAGTTACTATAGAGTGTTATGTTCTGATAGCACTAGTTACTATAGAGTGTTATGTTCTGATAGTACTAGTTACTATAGAGTGTTATGTTCTGATAGTACTAGTTACTATAGAGTGTTATGTTCTGATAGTACTAGTTACTATAGAGTGTTATGTTCTGATAGTACTAGTTACTATAGAGTGTTATGTTCTGACAGTACTAGTTACTATAGAGTGTTATGTTCTGATAGTACTAGTTACTATAGAGTGTTTGGTCCATATCAGGATAGGGTGGGGGCTTCCTCCAGTCATGGTCGATTGGAGGAGGGTAAGTGAAATCACTTACCACCTTTAAACAAACTGCACTCTGGTCTTCAGTTAGTTGGTTTGTAAATAAACATACCTGCGTCTCCAGTTTTCTTTTCTTGGATGCCATTGTTCTTCCTCTCTTCTTCTGTTAAAAAGTGACAAGAACAACAAAATGATGGTTTAGTGATGAAAAGTGATGACTCATCACTTTTCATCACTAATCACAGTTTTCTGGGGCCATTTGTAGCCCAAGGAATGTTTTTTGTGCAAAACAAATGCTTGCAAGGGATTCAGCATAATGACAAACCCATAGTTAGACCCCTCACATCCTACTTAAATACCCAAGAAAAAAAAGTTTTTCTGGGTATTTTCCTCCTGTATAGAAAGTTGATGGGAGCCCAACTTGATTTGGCCGCTGGCCGCGGCTCGGGCGCAAAATTTGGCGCTTTTAGACTGATTTGCACGAAATTAGCTTTTGCTCCCCTTAAAGTTATACTACGTAACTTTTTTTATAAAACAAATCTTAAAGTTGTCCTAACTATTAAATCGCTAAAGTTTTAGAACACCCACTCCGTTAATTTCAGCCCCTAAAGCCTTCTGTAAATATGTTTTCTATGATCCTGGCTGGGGTCCGGATTTCGCAGCAAAATTACGTCATCTGCATCATCTGTATATGTTGTGTATACGTTGGCCAATCACATCGCGGATCATACACACATGATACACTACCGGCCAATCACAGCGTGTCTGGCCGTCTCTTCAGGAAGTAGCCACCCTCAGCTACAGTGTTTACGATGGTGAAGGATTCTTGCCTCTTACTCCCCAAATCCTGGCCAGAAAATTACGTTCTACCCCTCTACGGATTCGTATCGGTCACGGTGGTTTGCGGCGGTGGTTTGCGGCCCCGCTCCGGTGGTCCGCGGCGACACCGAGCGAAAAACGTCCGGAAAAAGCAATACCGCTACTGACCACTAGTTTAGCAACTTACACAGTATAGCTTTAAGGCCCGCACTAACAGAAACAGTGAAGAGAAACAGTATTCCAACCATTTCCTTTCCCCTCCATGTCAGACCTGGACTAATAGAACCGCTAGGCCAGAGGGTCATTAAATAGCAGACTAATAGGTGCAGACAGGTCTGGACTGGGACAAGAATTCAACCTGACGTTTTGGCCCAGACCGGCCGTCCACAACCAGTGTGTAGATACTCTACTCTAAACCCTGCTCTGTCCATAAAAACACATGGCCTTAAGTTAACACCACCACTTTAGTGAAAACACAACCCATAAATATGATAGCTGGCCTACAGTAAAATAAATAATAACTACTGTGGTGGTAGACATTTATAGATTGCCTAATATATGTATTGTTTCTTGTTGGCCTTCCATTCAAACTCATTTGAAGGTCTAGTCAGTGCTGATTCCAACTCAACTACAGCTGTCAATCTGGCGGGGACACAAAGACAGACAGATCAAATATCCAATAGGGAGCTGCTGTTGTTTCCCCGCCCTTCTACACCTTGGAATGCACAGCATCTCTGTGTAAATAAACTGAATGAACACATAGCTAAAGGTAATGATTGTATCTGTCACAAAAATATACTGCAACACAAAAGTATATCAATTAGTAGAATGATGAGTATGGATATGATAACCAGAAAATAATACAATATAATCAGGGAAAACTGAACATGTGCTAAAGTATAGAAGCCTATACTGTACAATGTACAATATGATGATTGCGACCGCCAGGTCGCAGTTACTATCAAAACCTCCACCGTCAGTCAGTCACGTCACTCGTCACACTTTTCCCCTACTCATGTCTCCACCACTGTTGCCCCTCACCATGCCAAACTTTGCACACACACTCCTTGGCTGCCAAACCACAACCTCCACCTCTCATTTCTCACATGGCCCTCTTCTAGCGCCACCATGAGGCCGATTCTTGCAAAACACATTTTTGGACACTGCTCCTACAGATTTTGCCCTAAAATCACGCAAAGCGGCACACAGTATGTCTAGAGTCCTGTCATCAACGTGGATCTGTCCCATTTCCCA
This sequence comes from Nannobrachium achirus, assembly GCF_963921795.1. Lineage (NCBI taxonomy): Eukaryota > Metazoa > Chordata > Actinopteri > Myctophiformes > Myctophidae > Nannobrachium > Nannobrachium achirus. The sequence continues at coordinate 17,830 of NW_027664945.1, forward strand.
TATTCCAGTTGCTTATCTCCTGATTAGGGAGTCTTACTGGTACACAAGGCTGTCATTTGCGTACTGTGTTTATGCAAATGAGTTGTTTCATAGTAACAGCAGTCATTCAGTGAACACCTTTATGACCCTGTGGACCTTTTGAAAGGTCAGTAAATACTGTCTGCACAACAGGAACAATGCAGGACACTTGTCACACCATGATTAGGAGAAATGTTCATTCATTGCAAAAACAGCAGATCTACAAGGACACAAAGGACACACCACATCACAATGACACTGACTTGTGAGCTTGTAGATTGTTATAACTTGTGTGTGACATAATTGTATGAATAGGACTGTCTTGAGCATCTAATCAAGTTACAAGGTATGGTGTTTGTGCTTATCCATTCTTAATGCTTTAATTAATAATTAATTGGTTGATAGGGGTGGCATAGCTTAGGGGTAGAGATTAGAGAACCCGTCATTAGAGCATGAAGGGTTCCCAGTTCGAATCCGGGCCCCCCTGAGTTAATGTGGAAGAGTCCTTGAGCAAGACTCTGAACCACTATGAAAACAAGCTCACATGTGTCACAATGCTGTTAATACGAGCTTGTAGATCTGCTATTTTCAAAATGAATGAATCGATTTGTTGTCATACAAAACACCCTTCTTGATCAATAGCTGCAGCCCTAAACCGCAGTGCCACTAGTTCACAGTCTAAAATAGACATGAGACATGAGTTCTCAGTCTAAATGGACATAAGACATGAGTTCTCAGTCTAAATGGACATGAGTCATGAGTTCTCAGTCTATGCGTTCTCAGTCTAAATGAACATGAGAAGCAGAGAAAGCAGGAGAACAGAGATAAGACTAAAGCTAAGCCAGTGAAATTCACACCCAGACATGTGTGATCAGCAGAGACAATAGTAAATACATTATTATTACAGTTTTGCTGCTCCCTAGCGGTCCTTTATCACTTCAGGACTCCTGAATGTTGGTGTTAAAACTATCTTTATATCTTATGACTGCATTATGTTAAATGTCCAATGATGATGTTAGTAGTTAGGATTATCACAAAATGATGCCTATGTTTTTGTTCCACTTGTATAGATAATATAAACACTGCAACACTTTACATATAATATGAATTAATATGTAGAAATACATTCCTCACAAGAACAAGAGACAGACATCATCCATACATCTGTGGCTCTTCAACTCTTACACAAAATGATATTAAACAAACAGGAGAGATATTATATCAACTCACAATGAGTTATTAGTTAGCAAACACACAACAACTGTACGCTACACTGTATATGAATCACTAGACAATGTAATTCTAAAACACCTGAGATTAAACTATTACAGGCTGAAGTTTATAATGTCAATAGATTAGTGGTTCTCAAACCTTTTCATAGGATTGACACTTATCAGGCCGCAGACCCCCATTTGAAAAGATATGCCAGGGACCCCCCTATAAGAGAAGATTTTTACGGCTCTAGCCATTTTAATTTCAAGGACCCCCAGTTTGAGATACATGAGGCTACGGACCCCCATTTAATGGTATTTCTATCTCTGGGACCCCAAATGTATGTTTTAATCAATGTAAATTTTTCTCTGAGACCCTAACGGGTCCATTTGGTTAATTCCATTTGTACTCTCTCAGAGTCACAGACCCAAAAGAGTCCATTTGGTTCCAAACTATCGTCTAGCTGGGGACCCCCTGGAACCCCCTCAAGGACCCCTGGGGGTCCCCGGTTTGAGAAGCAGTGGGTTCAACCATTACAGGGTTCCTGCTGAAGTTTATAATGGAGCAGAGGAAGTCTAGGGCTTAAGGACTACACTTTGTTTTTAACCAAACAACACGGTAGAACAGGGGTGTCCAAAGTGCGGCCCGGGGGTCAAATGCGACCCGAGGACACATTTTATACGGCCCAGGGATTCAGTCCTAAATAGTATTATAAACGGCCCACCAGAACTGTCAATATAATATAATTTGTTAGGATTCCTTGTTCCCTGTTGTCTCATTCTGAAGGGGTCAAAGTTTTTTTTTTTTTTTTTATTATTTTACTGTGCACCAGTGTTGTTTTTGAGAGCAAATGTTGATTTAGTTTTAGTCATAGCCTTTTGAATAAAATGTCATTTAGTTTTAGTGATAATTTAGTCACCTGAAAGGTTTTAGTTTTAGTCTAATTTTAGTCGACTAAATATCATTAGTTTTTAGGCGACTAAATCTACAGTTAATTTAGTCAACTAAAATGTATTTTGGCAGGCCTTAGCTTGATGACATTGTAAAGGCTGATTTTACACATGGTTGCGTGCTGAAAATAGCCAATCTACAATCTCTGCGACACGTTGTGAGCTTGTAGATCTGCTATTTTCAGCACGCAACACGTGAGCGCAACCAAACATAAAATGACTCTCTTCTCCACTAGTCCCTCCCTAATGTTTTAGTGTAGTTTTTATTTTGTTGACGAAATTGTCAATATGTTTAGTCTTAAATTTAGTCATCACAGCTTAGTTTTTATTTTGTTTTCAACAGGGAAAAAAGTCGACAAACATTTTTTGTCATAGTTTTAGTCGACGAAATCAACACTGCTGTGCACGTCTGGTTGTATTTGGTAATGTGAAATAAGGCTGAGTTATTATCACTACTCTGCAACCCTAAAGGCTAAGCTTACTGCTTCATTACTTTGTCTGCCTTTCTGTTGCTCTGACTGTGTGCCACCACCACATCTCCTGATCACTCTCACACAACCAAACCACATCCTGCTCTCCTGTGTCTCTAAGCCTGCCCCTGTGTCTGCTTTGACTATCAGCATTGAAATGTACTTAAAGTAACAAAAGTAAAAGTACAAAATGTTTGAAAATAGCAGATCTACAAGCTTCAAACTTGTAGATCGGCTATTTTCAAATAAGGTAGAATAGGGCTAAATTATGTTTTATAATACTAGAAGCGCGGCCCAGCGTCTAGTCGGCGACCTGGCCAACTCGGGAACGATGTAAATAGGGAATGAATGCCCCGCCCTTTAATGCAAACCCCATTATACCTGTTGTCATAGGACCCGTCTTGACCATCTGTTTGCCTGTGTCCATTTATGCCCATATATGGAGATATCTGTATCTGTCTGTCTGTCAGCGTCCATTTTATGTCCATATATGGAGATCACTGCAGATATAATCCTGGGTCCATTTTATGCCCATATATGCCATATATGGAGATATCTTTTTATCTGCGTCCATTTTATGCCCATATATGAGATCTCTGTCGCTTTTTGTTTGTTTCTTCTTTAAGCATATGGAGATATCTGTTTATATGCGTCCATTTTATGCCCATATATGAGATCTCTGTCGCTTTTTGTTTGTTTCTTCTTTAAGCAGAATACGCAGCCTGCTTAAATCTGCATCATTCAAGTCATCCTCCCAGTCCCACGCTTTGTTGCTTGTCTTATGTTTGTCTTGTCTCTTTTATTTTCTTTATCTTTTTTGGAGCGGACCCCATTAATGCAAACCCCAATATACCTGTTGTCATAGGACACGTTTTGACCATCTATCTGTTTGCCTTTGTCCCCACCCTTTAATGCAAACCCCAATATACCTGTTGTCATAGGACCCGTTTTGACCATCTGTTTGCCTTTGTCCCCTTATGCCCATATATGGAGATCTCTGCACACACAGTACCGGTTGCGGAAAACTCTGATGTCAGACATCAGCTCCGCATACGGGCATTCATTTTATGCCCATATCTGGAGAACGCGCGTGCCGGTGGGAAGAAGGGTTCTCGAGATACGCGGATTACATACATACATACACATTCACAGAGATTTTTTGTTGACTCATGTGGAGTACGTGATGTCAGAGCCTTTTATGAAGTGATGTCACAATGAGTCAGCGCTTGCGCCGGTTTCCTCTGAAACACCTGATGTCAACAATCAGCTCCGCATATGGTGATTCCGAAGGTTTCGCGCCGGCGTACGTGATGTCAGAGCCTTTTATGAAGTGATGTCACAATGAGTCAGCGCTTGTGCCGATTTCCTCCGGAACAGCCTGATGTCAACAATCAGCTCTGCATAAGGAGATTCCGAACGTTTTGCGCCGGTTTCGGAAAACCGTGCGTCGGGTCGGGTCGAGGCTCGGCACTGCACTCCGCGCCGCGTCGGGGAACGCGCGTGCCGAATCTGAAGCCGGTGGGACGAACGGTTCTCGAGATACGCGGGTTACATACACGCAGAGATACATACACGCAGAGATTTGTCGCATTTATAGATAGATAGTCATTTATTTCTGCTAAGTAACTAGTAACTATTGGTTTTCAAATAATTGTAGTGGAGTAAAAGTACAATATTTGGATCTGAGATGTTGTAGAGTGTTGTGATCAGACACACTGCAATCTCACTTGGGCAGTTCATTCTAACCCTTGCTTTATTCCTGTGACCTCCTGTGATCTCTGTGGCCGCTGTCTGAGACATCTGCTGTCTGGTGTGGCATGGTTCAGGTGGTGTTTCTCAATACGTTTCCATATGTTTTTCTAATGTTTCTCAGAAAGACTGTTGCTTGTAGAGTGAGATGCCTGTACAAGTAGGCTCTCTATAGTAACATGCAGAATGCAAGCATCTAACTTCCTTCAGTTAGGAGCCGTGACCCAGATAATGTTTCCTGCACTGTGGTTGCACGTCGCTCCATCTCCTATTCAACTTGTATTTGTGAACCACAGCGAGCGTTTATTCAGAAAAGTTAACCAATGTATCTTTAGATGTTTCTTAATATGTAACCTTTTGTTCACCTTACCCCACGTGACTACCACTGGGATGAACGTCTGGGTTTTCATAATTTCTAACCACATCACCATAATCAACTCAAGGGACAAAGTAGCGATTTTGCAACAGAGAGTAAAAGTAAAAGTATCGAAAATTGGAAAAGTAGCCTACAAATACAGCAAAATTGTACTTAACCTCTTTGGTGCCAATCCCGAGTTTCCCGAGTTACCCTACCCTCAAAAATGTTTTTTGGACCTCAAAAAATGTATGATCGCGATCACGAAATTGCATGTTTAACCCCATAACAAACCCCATCTTTCAAACATGGCAGCCATGTTTGTTTACATAATGTAAAAACATAATGGCTGATATCTCATGAATGCCTGAACGGATTTCCAAGCGGATTTTTTTGTTTGAAAGCTGTGAACAGCGTGCACACACGTGATCTAGGCATGAGAGTGCATAATCCGTGCACTATGAATTACATGGAAGTCTATGGAGACCATGGCAACGCAGACCTTCAAAGAGATTTAATTGATAGCAACAAAAGTGTTAAGTACAGTACTTAAGTAAATGTACTAGTTACTTTACAACACTGAATGCCTGTTAGTGAACCGAGCCAGTAGTAGGCTGTGTAGTACTGTAGCATGTGCGTGCGTGCGTGCGTGCGTGCGTGCGTGCATGCGTGCGTGCGTGCGTTTGTGTGTGTTGCATGACAGCGTCAGTGTGAGGTGACACTCTCACATCTCGGAGGTTGCACCATCAGCCTCTTGATTGACAGCCACACTGTTAAATATTACCAGGATCTCACAATACTTTACATTATTATTTCACAATATAATACTGTATTCTGAATATTACTGTGTAATCACACCATCATCTGTGATAACACAACAAATGACTGTACTCTAAATTGTTATCAGGATTACACAACACTTTACAATATATCTCACAATAAAATATTGTGTTCAGAATGTTACTGTGATATCACAACAAATTACTTGTACTGTGCTGCATTGTGGGATTACATTTCAAATTTATATCCATTGTGAGAGGGAAAGCAGTGAACTGATGGTGAAGATGGAATTATGAAATTATGAAGTCAATTTCAATTCAAAGGAGCTTTCAGAAGTCATGTGAAGTTCATAACATTGCTCTGATAAGGTAAGTCACGCTCTTTTTTTACCCCCTCCACCTTAATGACAACTAGTTGTGCTTTCGCCTGTGGTTCAGTCTTGCTCCAGCAAAGTATGTGTGCTGCAGGCTCTGAAGCAGCACTGCTTCCCTGCTGACGTGCGCCTGTCGAGCGGCAGAAACCACCCAAACACACCGGTGAACCGGCTTAGCGTACACACCGAGCGACGCGCGCCACTATGAGCTTGTATATCTGCTATTAGTTAAAGCGGTGTGTGAGGGAAACACACATTTAAACTGTCGAGTTAAATGTGTGTTTCCCTCACAAACCGCTTCAACTAAATAGCAGATATACAAGCTCATAGTGGCGCGCGTCGCTCGGTGTATACGCCAAGCCGTTTCACCAGTGTGCTTGTGTGGTCACTGGTTTCTGCCGCCGATAGGCTGCACGTCAGCGGGGCTTATTTATATCATGTCGGCTGCTTACTAGCTAGCGGACCGCGGTAGGGAACGTTCCCTGCCCGGTTCAATACGGCCGACGCGCGTGGAAGAACTCCCCGCGACGCACGAGTTACAGACCCACACGGGTCCATTTGGTTCCTATATCTATCATTTAGCTGTGGACCATCTGGAACTCCATCACTCGGACGCGATAATGACCGGACACTACTTTGAGAACCACAGACAATCCTTGTGTCAGTTGTACGTATCCCATTCCTTACGCCGGGTCCATTTGGTTCTTCTCAACTATATCAATGATAATATTTGCACCGGGGGAGGTTTTATGCTCCAGTGTGGCTAAAAGTTGCTGTTGGTAAAAGCAACCGATCCACAAGCCAAGCGTCACGACAAATGGGAGCCCGTAGATCATTGGTTTTCAAAGTGGGGTACGGGACCCCGCAGGAGTCCTTCAGGGAGTTCCAGGGGGTCCCTGGCTAAATGATAACAGGTCCATTTTGTTCCATTTGTACATTCTGAGAGTTAAATTAACATATATCATCTCAGAGATAGAAATACCATTACATATGTCCTGGGGGTCCTTGAAATTAAAATGGAATCACTACAGAGCCTTCAAAATCTTCTCTTATGGGGGTCCCTGGCGTATATCTTTTCAAATGGACGTCCACTGGCTGATAAGTGTTAAATTGGGGTTTGTGGAACCACAAGTTTTGAGAACCACTGCTGTAGAGATGGTCTATATTCGACGGGTGACACCATCAGATTAATGATTGATCATTAGCCTACCTGTGGTGTCCACTGCAGTAGGAGCTTAATTTCCGTCAAAAATCCCGTCATAAGTATAATGTCCTTAAATCTTTATGCATGGATTAAATGTATATATTTAATTGCCTACATTAACTCTTTTACTGCCACAGAATTGAACAAAAAGCTCAATCCACTGCCAGCTAAATTGAGAATTGTCGCTCATCTTTGAAGGTCTACTGGAGAAATTTGGTTTCGACTATAAAGACAACAATTATATGGCAACGAAGAATAGAATGTCTACTTTGCAACAGAAAAAGATTTCGAGTTTTTATCTTGTTCTGTTCATTAGCTAGAAGCTGCAGAATGTGGCCTAAAAACAGCTCTTTGAGAACATAAAGCTGAGAAAAATGCATTTTTGTGAAGAATACATTTTCAGGCAGAAATCTCTCTTTAGCCTTTTATTGTTGGCTTCAGTAACATCACACCTATGATCAGTGGTTGTTTACAAACAAATTCAAAAAAATAAAAACAAGAAAAAGTGTCTTTTTACACACTTTTAGTGTGTAAGAGAAGTAAGAGCAGTAGTAAGAGCAGTGCAGAACATTGACACAGTGACATGAGCTTCAGCCTGAATCCTGCTTCAGCTTTCAGGGTTCTCTTTATCTCACTGTGACACTACATGTCTACAGAGTGTATATGTGTGTGTGCGTGCGTGCGTGCGTGCGTGCGTGCCTGCGTGCGTGCGTGTGTGTCATTCAGCCTGCACAGGGCCTGGGGCTCCATTCTGTTTCACTCCAGCCAGGCTCCTCCGGAAGGGCTCCACCGGGTCTGCTGAACTCGTACACGAGCCCATGGTCGATCTGTAAATTATACAAATACATAATTACTATAAAATACATGAAAAATAGTACACCTTCAAGCTCACAACGCGTCACAGCAGAATGCGTGGAGGTTGGGGGCCTACTATTTTCATCAAAAGGCCGTTTTAGAAATGTCAACCCCTGCCTCTCTAACATTCTATGCACTTCCTGCTTACCACACAAATATATATATATATATATATATATATATATATATATATATATATATATATATATATATATATAGTAATTATGTAAAAACAGCATTCATGGTCTGGAGAGGGCACTTTTTACAGATGGATAAAAGGGCAGGGGCTCAAGCCCCCTTTGATGTCTATGTGAGCATGTGCATGGTGCTAAGTCTGATTTACAGAAAAAAGTTTGTTTTTTCTTTACCTATCCTTGTCCTTGGACGACCACGATGTGGAAATGAAGAAGTAGGCTCATCATCATCGTCGACTCATCATCTAAAATCATAGCCAGGAAAATATCAAATAGTTTATATCTAAACAAATCAATTTACAATTTTGACATTTAGCAAATGACTTACAATAAGTTCATATATAACATAAAATGCAGTTATAGTAAATAGTTACCATGCATTTACTGTCACAGTGAAATTCCCTTTATACCCTGTATACCTATATAAAATGTCACAATGCAACATAGCTCTGTTTACACAAAGCTGTACTTCCTCCAAGAACTGTATAGGCTATCTTCCCCATTTTCAACTGTTTTTATTTATAACACTTGCTTTGGCAATGTAAACTATATTTTCTCATGCCAATAAAGCTCCTTTGAATTGAATTGAATTGAAAAGCTACGGGTGTGCGGGTGTGCACCGTACACGTGCACAGTACGATCACGCGCGTGCAACGCACACCGTACGTGCACGCGCGTGCACCGCACGTGCACCACACGTGCACCACACGTAAAAAGAAACCTCTCTCTCTCTCTCTCTCTCTCACACGCATCTCTCTCTCTCTCTCACACGCATCGTACGCATGCACACACAAACTAAGCCACTAAATCCTAAAATCCCATCAAATAATCATAGTAGCTGGCTAAATGCTAACCTGTGCCGTGCACCGTACACTACATGCGGTACGTGCACGCGCGTAATAGGAAATCCACGTGTGTCCTGTGTAGCAAAAACAAACGCATATGCACTTGGATCCTAACTCTATGCTTGGATCAAGTTGCTGATCCGGTCCGGATACGGAAACGTTTCTTGCATGTAGTCTATGTGTGCGTGTAAATAACCGGATGCAGTAGGCGGGCTCTAGACCGGATCCCACTGGTGTATTCGCAATAGAGATCACGTCTGACCAGACCAGACTTTAGGCTTGTCAATCAAACCAAGCTTCCTCACGGATGCAGTGGAAAGCCTGAAGCGATTCACATACAGTATACTATACATACATGCAGATGCACTGGATTTAAGTCTAAGTCTTACCACTCTGGACAGTAGAATCATGGCCATCGTCCAGTGAGTCTCTGCCTCTGTACGTCTGGCTGTTGAATGGGTGGCGGCGGTCTCTACTGCGCCCGAGATGTGTGTCCACTGTGCCGTGCCGATCCATCCAGCGCGGGGGTCTCACTCTCAGGAACGAACGGCGGGTATGGCGGGGGTCTCCGAGTCCATATCGGGATATCAGGAGGCTCTTGATGCACTTTTTGACCCGGTTCTTCGCGACCAACGGCACCAAGAAATGGAATGTTTCTCTTCAAAGCCAACGGCTACACTACAGGAATCTTTTTCTCTTCTTCTTCATCATCATCATCATCATCACGACGACCACCACCATTCGTGGTGGGCGCTGCCTGGTCCTGGGTCACCAACGCGGGTAGGTTTGTAATCCTAATTCTAACAAAGTTTGTTGTCGAAACTTTCCTTCCGTGGAATCTCTGCTGTGCGACCTTGGCCGTGGGGTGGTGGGGGATGGTCGCTTTGCTTCGGCGGATTGATACTGAGCAGGGCCCAATATTCTAGTAGGTCTACTGCTAAATACTACTACCTACTACAATTACTATACTACTAATACTATAAAACAACTGATTTCCGACAAAATGATCGCTTTTACCAACGTTTCTCTCTCTCTTTCTCTACTAACAGCCCGATGCATAAAACAATATAGTCCCTCAAGGCTGCTAGCAGCTAGCAGTGGCGTCAGTTCAGAACAAGCTAAGGTATGGCAACATGACTGGTGTCTGGTGAAGACACCAGTCATGTTGCCATACCTTAGCAACAGGCACGATGAAAAGTACATTTTTATTATTTCCCCCTGTCAAGGTATGGCAGCTGCATACCCCTGCCATACCCAATTGACGCCCCTGGCAGCTAGGCAGGCGCAGAGTCGCTCTGGGCAGGCGGAGCCAGGACAGTCTGTTTACTTTTTTTTTTTATGAACGGTTTCCGGCTGTCCTCAAAACGACACCGACGACCAATTATGCATTCAAAAGTTGCGCAAGGACGTCTTTTATCATAATCCATAAAAAACATCAAACGAACGAACGGCCGTATTGGCCCTACTCGACCTCAAGAATTGGGGCGAACAGGAACGTTCAAAGCAGTATAAGAGTTAAAACTTTGTTTTGACTTTGATGGAATCTCCTCGCCCAGTCGCCCCTCCCCTTTCCTCCACATGTGAGACATTATGGTCATTAGGGTGACATAGGGTGATTTTTTTCCCCTTAATATCATAATGTAAGCATACCTAGAAAATAATGTAAGTCAGAAAAATACTGGAATGTGTCTGAATAGAGATTTTATTTTTTATATTATCTTCATCAAATAATATTAAAGTAAAATAAACTGAACATTTTGGAAAGATTTCATTTCTTTTAAACTGTACCAAAACAGTACATGCCACAGAGTGATAAGCCACTCTGTGGGCATAAATAAATTGTGTGTGTGTGTGTGTGTGTGTGTGTGTGTGTGTGTGTGTGTGTGTGTGTGTGTGTGTGTGTGTGTGTGTGTGTGTGTGTGTGTGTGTGTGTATTGTGGAATGCATTTAGCATTTCACCTCTTAACAATATCACACGATGGGTATCTCTGTTCAGGTGATATAATGAAGGATGCTGTCCATTGAAGAATAAGATGGGACCACGTGATGGCTACTGCAACTTCAATCTGCAGTATCCTTCCTGAGGATGGCACTTGTACTCTGGAGTTTATCCAAAGGTATTATACTTATAGGCTACTGAAAATGTATTATACTGAATTTAACATTGCTATTAGAATTTGGCATAGAATAATACAAAGTAGATCTAATGTGATTGACAGATTGATTGAGGTTCTAGATAAGGTTTTAGAGGTCCTGGAGAGAGTTTGGTGTCAGCTTGAGATCTCTTTGGCATGGTCAATCATTGAGGTGGTTGTTGTCTTGTCTTATTTATTTTACAGCTGTGTGCCACAGCCACTGATGTGCAGATGACGGAGAAATTACCAAGCACCCCCTGCTTGATTGTCCAAGGTAGATCAAAATAAAGTGAGTTGTGTCACAGTTTGTGATGTTGCTGATCATTGAAATTCTACTCTTGTTCAATTAGCATTTCACCTCTACAATATCACATAATGGGTATCTCTTTTCAGGTGATTTAATGAAGTCTATGGCCTGGATGCTGTCCATTGAAGAGCAAGTGTGATGGGACAACACGATGGGATCATTATTGGATAGCTGTGGTTTTCGCGATCTACTACAACTTCAATCTGCTCCTGAGGATGGTGTGTGTACTCTGGATTGGAGGTATTATAACACTGAAATTGTACTGAAGCATTGTACTGGATTGCTTGCAACTTTGATACTTGAATGTTACTTACTCAGACCTGCCAACCCGTACGCATTTTGCGTATTTAGCACGCATTTTAAGGCTCTGTACGCAGGTACGATATTTCCCCTCATTGCTACGCAACTTCGGGGATGGGCGCGTCGTGGTATAACAACACATTCTGCAGCAGCAAACGAGGCGAAGATTTTTGCAACCTGCCGTGTAGTTCCTCCCAGGCACCACTTGAATGGTGTGTGAATGGGGCGCATGGCGCTGGGGAGCACTAGAACAGAAGATATGCTCGTTTTTTTCGGCAGAAGAAGAATTGAACCGGATGCCATTAGTTTGTTTTGGGTTTTCAGCGCGGTGCAGCATGTACACTTACGCTACTCATCATAGAGTTATAGTAAGAAGCTACTCATCTCATCTCATAGCTATCGCCGCCCGGTTTGTACAACGGCGATATTAATACGATTAATTTATAAAGAAGATAAACGGAGAATGGCCGTGTTGTGCGAGTCGTCGGTGTCGCCCCTACAATGCTGCCGTGCGAGTAGTAGTCTGACTAACAGGTAATATATTAAGATAACACTCAGCTAAGGTGAATTCACATGTCAGCAGCCACGATGGTGAGAATGAAATGGTTGTTATGTTGTTGTCGCTCCTCTCCGCGATTAGGGTTTTAATCAAGTGAATCAATAATATTATACTATTAAACTGCGGTCGCCCCCGCGACAGCTTGTTGTGTATGAAGCCTGTGTTATACTTCGTCATACGACGGAGTTGCACGTGAGCGAAGTCGGGAAATGTCAAAACTTGTGACCAGGTACAATGAACTGTAGCATACATTGACCATGATTAGGCTTTAGAGTAAAGATCCAAACGAATGAAAATAAAATACTGGGCTCCCTGTTCCACTATCTCTAAATGAGTATGAATGAAGGAATTAGGGGGACTATGTGTATTGTCAAAATCATTAAAGGTGAACAAGTTATTTATCACCTGTGAATATATGAAGACATTAATGGTTTGTTAACAATGAGTAGCATGTATCCTCTATGAATGAATATACAGACTAGACGGTATTTGATCTATACACAATGTAGGCCTATTTTAATGAATGCAATAGAAACCTACATGAGTTGAATACTTTCAACTTCATGCAAATCATGCACAGAAAGGTGGTTTTATTTAGGCTGCTCAATTAACAATGTTTAACAAAGACACAGGTAAATATTTAAAGGTAAATAGCCTACCTGACAATGTAAAGCTATTTTGCTATTTGAATAACATGATTATGTTGATGTATGTTCATTCATTAAGTCACTGGTAAGACTGTTTTGCTAGTCTATTGTTAACTAACTCTGAGCAAGTGCAGTTAATATATTTTATTAAGGATTTGTCAACAATATTGCCAAAGCAACATTACTGTATTGCCTGGTAATACTAGCCTACTTTTTCTCCAGACCAAATGGCATTTTTATTTAAAAGGTTGATCTTGCCTCCTCCTATTAGTGTAAGTCAAGACATGCAATGTGCTACATTTCTGGTGTGAAATTTTGTTAACATAACTGTAAAGGTCCCACCCAAAAAGGCACGTGGAACCCCCCAAAATATACACTGTTTTGTGCGGGAAAACCACAAAATTTGCACCGCGGGCGCTGCGCGGGTGCTGCGGGCGCTGCGGGCCGCGCATGAGTACTCAAAAATGATAAATACAAAACTAACGGTTTTGGACATAAAAGGTTTCCACCCGACAACGATGATATGCTATAAATATAAGGTGCTGGGAGTAAAAATTATAATGTAGGGGTGCTTCGGATTAAAAAGACATTTATGGGGTACCCTGAGACAAAAAGTTTGGGAACCCGGTGTAGGGTTTACTTAAGGGAAAGGGGAACTGCTGCATGTGCCTTGTATAAACGATGCAATATGTTTATGTGAAAGTAAAAGTTGTTGTCTTGTGTTATTGTTCACAGGTCATGGGCATTAACCCTGAGAGAGGCTCCAAATCGAAGAAGGCGTATCAACGTGGCGTATCAACCCACACGTGAGCACACTTTTGAGACAACTTGTGGACTTTGAATGGTCGATGGTATTCAGGACTCCAATATGAGACACACTCATACGCATTTGAGAAAACTTGTGGACTTTGAATGGTCGATGGTATTCAGGACTCGAATATGAGACACACTCATACGTGTTTCAGATGCCCTACTCTTGTTTGTCCAACTCCACCAGCCATTATTCTTATCTGGATATGTAATATTGCCAATATTCTTTGCTGATGCCCTGTCACTTCATTCAGCAATGCTTGCCTCTTCTGTCTCGGCCTGCATGTTAGCAAGGTGCATACTGTAATCATTAGTTTGCTTTGTTCTTACCACTACTGTGTTGCTTTATACCTTCAGGACTTATGTGACTGAGTGCAAAGTTGAGGTGTACTTCACATACTTCGTGCCTGCTGAAGTGTGTTGTGAAGGCAACCTCCATTTGTGTTATATGGACAAATTTCACCTCTGTTCCAACTGGCATGAGGGTGAGTAGATGAGTTATTTTGCAGTTAAAGGAACAGTTCACCCAAAAGTGAAAATGTTGTATCTACTCACCACCATGCTGAAACAAAGTCAGGTGAAGTTTTTTTAGTCCACAAAATCACTCCTGGAGTTTCACAGGAAAACAGTGTTGCAGCCTCCTAAATAACTAAAGTCTATGACAACCAGTTTTCAAACTGGCCTCCAGACACCAGACCAAACTCCAGGAGTGTAATGTAGACTTAACACTTCTACTGAGTAAAAGGCTTCATGTGTGGTTCTTCTTTGTCCATTTGAAATGTTGCACTTTGTATTGGAATTGTACAATAAAAAGTTTAAATGAATGAAGTTGTTTTTCCTTTCTTTTTTTCTTTTAGCATGTTTGTGTATGTATGGTAAAATCACAGTTAAGGCCCATTCCCACTGAGCCAGATAACAGATAAAAAAATCTCTTTCTTCAGATATTTTTCCATTCAAAGTGGATCAGATAAAACAATATCTGTCACAGATAAAAGAAATATCTGTGGCAGATATTTTTTATCTGTATCTACCATCCACTTTGAATGGAAAAATATCTGGAGAAAGAGCTTTTTTTTTATCTGTTATCTGGCCCAGTGGGAATGGGCCTATACATTCAAATTTACAATATTTTACTGTATTAGATACAATTTACTGTAAATTTACAGTAAATTACTGCCTACTGAGCTGCCTTACATTCACAGTAATAGTGTAAAAATACAGGCAACTACTGTAATATCACAGTAAATAACTGCAATACATACTGCTAAATCACAGTAAATTATTAACATTTCACAGCTGTGAAATTACAGTAATTTACTGCGCAATATTTACTGTGAAAATTACTGTGAAAGTAATGCAATTAGTAGCCAGTAATTTACTCTAAATTTACAGCGAATTATTTTACAGTGCATATTAACACCTCTCCCTCACTCTGCCCTGCACTCTGTCCTTTAGCATCTATTCTAAATCAACCCCCCCCCCCCCCCCCTCTCCCCAGCCTCAAGGGTCCCTGGGAAAAATAATCAGGCTGTTTATAGTGTGGTATAAGGCCTCATAGAGTTCAGGAGGAGGCACGCACATCCCACAAAAAGTTTCAGGTGCTGGACAAAAATACGTACTTAAGAGGAGGAGGAAAGTCCGCTCACTGAGTCGTAGCTCCAGGAATAGTACTTTATTTAATCATTAAGGACAACGTTTCGACCTCTGTCGAGGTCTTCATCAGGTCTAGATAAGGCCTCATACACACAGTTAAAGCACCTCTCCTGTGGTTCTCCTTGGGGGAGGAGGGGGAAAGGGCGGCGTCCACTGCATTCCCCATGGCAGTGGTTCTCAACCTTTTCAGGCCACGACCCCCAAACTAATCATATTTCAACTGGGGACCCCCCAGGCCCCCACCCTGATCAGCACTTGGGAATTGTAGGAGTTGACATCACGTTTGGCTCCATCTGTTCCATTGTGAAAATAGCAGATCTACATGCTCACACAACGCCTTGCAACTCACAATTTCTGCCTCTAGTATTTGACAATTTGACCAATGTTTGACCAGAGGTACTAAGAAAGGCTCAAAGGTCCTTAATTTGTCACTTTAGAAATGTGCAGATACCAAACACTAAAGCTGGTTGCACACTGCACTGCGTTTCCTCGTTGCGTTTTGGAAATCTGAAATACTCGAAAGCATGTTTCAGGCCAAGAAGAGAGAGAGGAGAGAGAGAGAGCAAGGGACCCAGTTGCGACAGTTGCGAAAATCGGAAAAGTCAACCCTGGTCGGAAAATAAATAGGAAACGGGCGGCAGTATGCAAACGTGATTGACATGAAGTGAGGCTGATTTTTTTATTTACGCTCTCTGAAATTCACCCCGATATTCGGCCCGAAAAACGCCGAATTTCGGGGCATCGCGGGACTCGACGACCGCTCGTTTCCCATTTCCACGCGCGTCACAGAGACGGAAGTTGGTAGGCCAATCACGATAGATGTATGTTTTCTCTGTCTATTCTTGTCTGTATTTTGTTCTGTCTTTTTAAATGCTGACCCTAGGAGAAGGCTACAGATGTGCTCCAGACAGCCGAACGCAGTGCAGTGGATGCGATCTCCCCCCCATCCAAGCCTTGTACGACGAAGGCTGTGTCAAAAAAGCCCAGGGAATCATCAAAGATCTACAGCATCCCAACCACAGTCTGTTCAAGATGTTGCCGCACGGAAAACGAGTACGCAGTCTCAAAGCAACAGACTGCAAAAAAGCTTCTTTCCACAAACAATCAGGCACATGAACAAACTGTCAAAGATGAGAACGGTCCAGGGAAAAAGGAATCGCTTAAAGTACAGTAGCTACTACGGGAAAATAATGCCATTGGTGTATAAAATACACAAAATGTTATGCACATGTAGCTGAGATGCTTTTCTAATTCTCTTTGCTCTTTTGCACTCTCTTTATTATTATTCATTATTACTTATTATTTTATCTTTAGATGTGTTGTTTTCTGTTGTTCTGCTTTATTGTATATATACCACTGCATTGTCTGTAAGGAAGCTGAACAAAAATAAGTTTTACTCTTATGTACCTGTACAAAAGACATAACAATAAAGTACAACCTTGAACCTTGAAAAGTAAAAATACAAAATGTTTGAATAGCAGATCTACAAGCTACAAGACGGGTATACATGCCAGAGCAGCCATGTGCGTGACCTCGCCCTTTAGGCCAAGGTCGCTTCTCGCCCTTAGGGTGTCTTACTGGTTCTTATCATTCTTACATTGATATTTAAGCTTTGAACTGTGTTCCTACAACACTTCCTTCTACACACACACACACACACACACACACACACACACACACACACACACACACACACACACACACACACACACACACACACACACACACACACACACACACACACACACACACACACACACACACACACACACACACACACACACACACGCGCGCACACACACAAAAGCTAGATTCTCTAATTATGTAGACTTCTTGTAAATTAAGCAATGCAAATGTTTAACAGTAATGTAACTCTTGACAGGGTAAAAATGAAACCAAATGGACCCGTATGGGTCCATTTGGTTTCATGTTACACTCTCAGGAGTTTCAGATCTATAAGGGTCCATTTGGTTACCAACTCTGTATGATTTAGCTGGGGACCACCTGGGACCCCCTCAAGGACCACTCATGGTCAGTGGTGGAAAAAGTACTCACATGTTTTACTTAAGTAAAAGTATCAGCACTGCAATATAGAAATACTCAGTTACAAGTAAAAGTCCGGAATTCAAAATGTACTCGAGTAAAAGTATGAAAGCGTTGGCATCAAAATGTACTTAAAGTACCAAAAGTAAAAGTACAAAATGTTTGAAAATAGCAGCTCACAGGGTTATAGAATTTACAAATGGTTTATATTCAAATGTGTTCAAAATATATTTGTAAAGTCTTAATAATTGCAAACATGCATTCATAAAGTACTCTATGTATTTATTGCGACTGTCAGGTCGCAGTTTAGTATCAAAATCTCCACCGGCCGTCCGTCCGTCCGTCCGTCCGTCCGTCGGTCGGTCACACGTCACACGTCACACCTTTGCCCTGCTCATATCTCCACATCAGTATGACATCACACTGCTGACATCAGTATGACATCACACCGTACACAAATGACCCTTATATAAGACCGGCATTATCTACCGACAGATTAGTAACAAGATGTCAAAATCGTCTAGGAAGGATGGTGTGAGTCATGCTGGCACCCTTCGCGGCAGGAGGAAGCTGGTGCAATCGACCCCTTGGCTTGTCGGGACCCCTGCCTACTTCTTCTTCTTTCGTGTATCATCGTCCTTGATGATTGGTTGACAACATTGTATTTCACAAGATTTCTTGTTACTTAGGGGAGGCCATGGGGCTGGCTGTTGTCTTCCCCCCTTGCTGACGCCGGCTTAGGCAGGGTTTGAACCACTCACCTTCTGCACAAACTAACGGGGTGGCAGGCTATCACCTCAGACTAGAACCCGTACGGGGTGGCCGACACCAGCCCATTGACAAGAGAGAGGCCTTGATGTCCCTTTACTCTTTGAAGGGGTGGCCAGTTGACTAAGAGTTTCCGTTCGGGCCTTCTCGATATTGTACAGATTTCCACGGGAAATCTGGGGGTGGCTGTTACAAAGACCCTCACTCACCTTCACGTCATGTGGCTAGTCGTTAGGTAGCCATAGTTACACGTTGAAGGTTGAATCTCCATGGAGATAACCAACACATCCCTCCATATATGGAGATAACCGACGAATCTCACTAAGTCTGACCTCACAAGCCCCATATTTGGACACCCTAACCCTAACAACATATAACTCCATATATAGAGACATAGCTGCTGACATCAGTATGACATCACACTGCTGACATCAGTATGGCATCACACCGTACACAAATGACCCTTATATAAGACCGGCATTATCTACCGACAGATTGTGGAGATAAGCGACCAACGGTCGCTTATCTCCCGATTAGGGAGTCTTACTGGTATATTTATTGCGACCGTCAGGTCGCAATAAATATATAAATCGACCAGCTGTCCGTCAGTCCGTCAGTCTGTCACACGTCACACTTTTGCCCTGCTCATATCTCCGCAACCGTTGCCCCGATCCATGCCAAATGTTGCACACACACTCCTTGCCTAGCGCCACCATGAGGCCGATTCTTGCAAAACACATTTTTGGACACTGCTCCTAAAATGTTTGCCCTAAAAATCGGTAGACAGTATGTCTACACTCATCTCATCAACATGGATCTGTCCCATTTAGCGCCACCTTCAGGGCAATTTCTTTAAACACATTTTTGTACACTACTCCTACAGATTTTGCCCTAAAATCACGCAAATCGTTACACAGTATGTCTACACTCATGTCATCAACATGGATCTGTCCCATATAGCGCCACCATCAGGCCGATTTTTTCAAACACATTTTTGGACACTACTCCTACAGATTTTGCAGTAACATCACGCAAATCGCTACACAGTATGTCTACACTCATGTCATCAACATGGATCTGTCCCCCGGGGGCACGGTGGCGCAGTGGTTAGCGCTTCGCCTCACAGCTAGAAGGTCCTGGGTTCGATTCCCGCTGGGGGAATCGATCCCGGGGAAATCCCCCCTGTCAGGTGAAAAGAAACAACTTGGACTACTCATGCATTGAAGGAAGCATGAGGTCAGTCCGTTGTCTCCCAAGGCGTGGCAGAGGGAGAGCAGAGCCCAGGATTACATAGGCAATTGGCACTGGGTGAAAATGGGTTGCAAAATCGTGGAATAAAAATTATAAAAAGAAAAAAAAAAACATGGATCTGTCCCATATAGCGCCACCATCAGGCCGATTTTTCAAACACATTTTTGGACACTGGTCCTACAGATTTTGCCCTAAAATCACGCAAATCGGTACACAGTATGTCTACACTCATCTCATCAACATGGATCTGTGCCATATAGTGCCACCATCAGAACGATTTTTTCAAACATTTTTGGACACTGCTCCTACACGTTGGCCTAAAATCACGCTGCGACCTGACGGTAGCTTATCTCCTGATTAGGGAGTCTTACTGGTATGTAGTGCATACCAGTTGCTTGTGCATGATAGAGACAAAAGCACACACAAATGCACATGTATTTACACAATCTCAAGTCATTAAAAGCAGCACAATGCATAATGACATTTGTTTAAAGTGATCAGCCCAGCCCAGCCCAGTTGTGAGCTTGTAGATCGGCAATTTTCAAATAGCCAACGTATAAAACAGGGCTAAACTGGTTAATTTATGTTTTATAATATTATAATTTATATCTGCAAGGTAACTAGTAAATACAGTTTTCAAATAAATGTATTAAAAAGTACAATATTTGGATCTGAGATGTAGTGGAGTAGAATTAAAAGTATTGGACATTGAAAATACTCAAGTAAAGCACAAATACCTCAAAATTGTACTTAAGTAGAGTACTTAAGTACATGAACTTAGTTACTTTACACCACTGCTCGTGGTCCCCGAACCACTGGTTGAAAACCACTGTTAGAACATAACATACAGCCTACATATCCTCACTGTCTGGACAAAACCTTTTAACTCCATTTTGAGGTTTTGGATGTTTTGGCATAAATCAGGGCTATTGAACACCCTTTACATCTGAGTGTTGGTTAAAATAATATTGAACCAATGGAAAGTAGTAAAAAGTGCTTGGGACAAAACCTCCTAACTCCACTTGAGATCATTTTCCTGAAAATTTACATTTTGGAGTTAGGAGGTTTCGGCCCGACAGCAGAGATATATTACTCTACATTTATCAGGTCATATCTGTCTCTAGAACATATTATATATAAATACTTACTCTTATCACTAGCAGGAAGTGTTATGTGTGTGTCTCTAGAACATATTATATATAAATACTTACTCTTATCACTAGCAGGAAGTGTTATGTGTGGCGATCGTCTCACTGCTCTGCTGTTGGTTAAGATGGAGTCTCCGTCGTTCACTTCTCAAAATGGAGGCTGCAGAGTTTCAGTGCAGGGGGGGGGGGGGGGGGGGAATAACCACAAAGCAGAAGTAAGAAGTTTCACACCATCACTGCCAGGAAGACACCGCTGTTAGGCTGTGTGTGTGTGTGTGTGTGTGTGCGTGCGTGCGTGCGTGCGTGTAAGTG
>NW_027664944.1:0-52500 GCF_963921795.1 Nannobrachium achirus
TACACCTAAAGAGAGCCTGAATGGATCGTCTCACAACAAAGGCCAAGCGTTATCGCTGGACCCAATAGCTAATTAAAGGATTGTCTCTTGCCAAGGAGACTTGTGTGCTTGGTTCTGTTCGACCATGTACCCACGGCCACGTGTCTCTCAGAGAACTGTCTGAGGCATTACTTCTTCGTCTTTCTGGCCCTCTCTCTCTCTCTCTCCCTCTCCCTCTCCCTCTCTCTCTCTCTCTCTCTCTCTCTCTCTCTCTCTCTCTCTCTCTCTCTCTCTCTCCATCCATCCATCCATAATTAAATCCCTCTTTCATAATTCACATGTGATATGACATTATTTTATACCGTGGCTAAACAGACGTTGTCGCGGTCCCAGTGCACAGACATGCTCGTGGCGTGTGTGCGTGTGCGTGTGCGTGTGCGTGTGCGTGTGTGTGTGTGTGCGCGTGTGCGTGTGCGTGCCTGACATAGTTCTAACTTCTCTGGCTCCACCACAGCCACTATAGCACATTGGTTCTCAAAGTGGGGTCCGGGGTTTTTTTTTTTAAAACATACATGTCATGTCATGTCAGAGACAATAGACAATAATTTAGAAAAATAAATGGGAGCGCCCACTGGCCTAGCGGTCCAGGCGCTTACCACATATAGGCTCTAATGCAGCCTGACAGCGCGTCGCGGGTTCGAATCCGACCATTGTCACTCCGTCTCTCTCTCTCTCCCTGTTTCCTCTCTAACTCCACTGTGTACTACTAGCAATAAAGGCGTAAAATATATTAAACATTTTACAGTAGCTAGTAGATGGGCCCTTTCTGCCACATACACCGTTGTATGATGAAGCAGGGACGTGTTAGAGAGGCAGGGGCTGAAATGTCTACAAGGGCCTTTTGGTGGAAATATATTCTTTCAACATGAGAAGCTGCATTCAAGTTCAGGAGAGTTTGGACAAGGTAATTTTCCTTCAGGTATGGCATGGAAAGAGGGCATTTGCAATTCTTTCACCATAGTAAAAAACTGCATTCATGGTCTGGAGAGGGCACTTTTTACAGATGGATAAAAGGGCAGGGGCTCTGAAATAGGGCTCACGTGGTTGATGCTAAAGGTATGTACAGATTTAAAATGATGACAGTAGGCTACAGTACAGCATGTGGATGGATAGCTCCACTTTGTTTCCAGCAATACTTTATATTGGAGCCGTCAGCCTTCAATATTGCATACACACAGACATAGTTCTAATAATAGCGTCGGCTAAAAGTTCCATTGGCTGAAAACCGATGTTGCTTTTTCTGACCTTTGCATCTTCTAAAGGAGAAAGTAAGTTCAAACGTAGTTTAAGTGCTCACAGCACACAGCACGGAATACACAGATATAAAGATGGATATTGAATGTGCATTTCTGTGGCAGCCGTGAGCAATGTGTCTGCCTCTGCCTTAGGGCAGAGAGAGACTGAAAGACGGGGAGGAGGAACCGGAGAGGAGGGGAAAGAGATAGAAGGCGGAGAGTGCACGGGCACGGAGCGATGCAGAAAGGTTAATGGTTGCAAGAGAGAGAGAGAGAGAGAGAGAGATGTTGAGATGTTTACCAATGCAGCACTGTGTGTGTGTGTGTGTGTGCGTGTGTGTGTGTGTGTGTGTGTGTGTGCGTGCGTGCGTGCGTGCGTATATCTCCGCAACCGTTGCCGCGATCCATGCCAAATTTTGCACACACGTTCCTTGGCTGCCAAACTACAACCTCCAAGGACCCCCGGAGCTCCAGGGACCCCCAGGTCCCTGGGGGACCCCCAGATGTAAAAAATGACCAAATGCGCAAACATGACCAAATGACCACCCCAACGGGGCTGCTCACGGGGAATCCCCTTGGACCACCGACTCCTGGTGCTCCAGAACGGATGCAAAAGTGGTGGCGCCCCCAGTGGAGGACCCCCTACACTGCAGCTCACATAAAATGCCGTAACTCCGGCTAGGAGCGACCGGGACAGCCGGGGCCGGTACCTATTCGTCCGCCTTGCCGGCGCGGAGACCCCACCCCTCATTTCTCACATGGCCCTCTTCTAGCGCCACCATGAGGCCGATTCTTGCAAAACACATTTTTGGACACTGCTCCTACAATTTTCGCCCTAAAATCACGCAAATCGGTACACAGTATGTCTACACTCATCCCATCAACATGAATCTGTCCCATATAGCGCCACCTCCAGGCCGATTTTTAAAAACACATTTTTGGACACTGCTCCTACAGATTTTGCCCTAAAATCACGAAAATCACTACACAGTATGTCTACACTCATGTCATCAACATGGATCAGGAAGATTTTGGCAAAACACATTTTTGCCCTATTTGTGGAGATAAGTGACCTACGGTCGCTTATCTCCCGATTAGGGAGCCTTACTGGTAACTACATTTCTGTTTGGCTTTTAGGCTTTGAAGTTGCATAATGGCAGATATGACACATAACCTAAACACACAAATACATTACTGACATATTTGACGACTTACTACTTAAAAAATAACATTGATAGTGGAAATAGCCGATCTACAAGCTCACAACGCGTCGCGATGCGACGCGTTGTGAGCTTGTAGATCTGCTATTTCCACTATCTGACATTTTTCAACATTCACGATTATGACGATTATGACAAAATAATTGCGATAATGTCAAATAATCACGATTAGACGATTATGTAATAATTGTGTGTGTGTGTGTGTGTGTGTGTGTGTGGATCGCCTATTTTCTCTTAAACATGTTTTTTTTTATATACAAATATTAATAAAATGTATAAAAATGTGCCTGTGGCCCACAAACGGGTCCCGTACCACTGTGTGTAAACGGTGTCATGGATCACATGGGGCAGAGCGAGCAGTGATTTAGATCACATGTCCGTGGCTTTACTTCCATGCTGACCTGGCTGTCCTCTGGTAAAGCCCCCCCCTGTGTGAATCACGCTGTGACTGCAGAGCCCATGTCAACTGCTGGCCAGCCAGGGCAGGCCAGTTCTCAGTGCCCAGACTCATACATTAACCCACCACATGCACAGCGCACGCACGCACGCACGCACGCACGCACGCACGCACGCACGCACAGCAGTGGTGGCAGAACTACTCCGCAATGCCTCAATAGAAAGAAAAAGAGAAACTGACGCATGCGAACCAATCCACAAGAAAAGGTAAATGTGTAATGCTCACATGCACACGAGGAAAAGCATAAACACGAGGGCACACACACGTGCGTGTGCAGGATAATCTCAACACGTTATCCATATTTTATACGTTGGCTATTAAAAAAAAGATCTACAATGCAGATCTATACAGATCTACAAGCTCACAGCACGTCACTTCTTGCCACACTGTGATGGTATTTGTGAAGAATGTTGAAAAATCTCCCCCAAAAAATTGGAAAGGAAGAAAAAACAGCACTGTTTCCTTTATGAAGCTGGAAATTCAATTAATATTTGTGTTGACTGTGTAACACACGCTCGGGGAGTGTGTGTGCGTGCGTGTATACAGTACGACCAACATCCACAGCTCTCTCTCCCGGTCTGCCACAGCCCAGCTCGCCCCGGGGCCACAGTGACCTGAGTCACAGAGGAGGAGGAACTTGTGCGCAGAGACAGGAAGGAGAAGAAAACAGTTGAGGTAATGCAGCGTCCGCCCAGCTTTGTGCTTTAGCTTACTTAGCGGGCCATGCACGCAGAGCAGAGGCCCTAGGGGCACACAGGGGTTACTCAGCAAGCTCTGCTGCCTTCCCACTAATGGATCACCAGCCCTCCCCCCACCCCCCATCCAGCAGGCACGTGCACACATAGACATGAACGGTGGGCTTGAGCCCCTGCCCTTTTATCCGTCTGTACAATTCAGTTTTCACTATGGTGAAAGAAATGCAAATGCTCTCTTTTCAGCATTCAAGAGAATTATTGCCTTGTTCAACTCTCCTGAACTTGAATGCAGCATCTTATGTTGAAAGAATTGCCCTCTCTGTGTAGAAATCCATATGCCGTTACGCCACATCTCCAGTATTGCCTTTTTTATGCTTAGTTTTGTGTGGTATCAAGTACTGAAAATAGCCGAACTCCAAGCTCACGACGCGCTGTGAGCTTGGAGGTCTGCTATTTTCAATATTTTCACCAAAAGGCCCTTTTAGAAATTTCAGCCCCTGCCTCTCTAACATTCTCTGCACCTCCCTGCCATCCAGTCCATGATTGGCCCATCATTCCTCCTAGACCCTCAACAGCAACGCAGCATTCCTGGGCAGTAAGACTCTCACAGAAACAGAAATGATATGCGTGCATACTGTATGTTTGTATGCATATGCAAATCCTGTCTATTCCAAGTCTACGCACACAATTCCCAAGTCCCCGTACAAGTGCGCTCGCGCCCCTTCCCCCACTTCCACACACACACACACACACACACACACACACACACACACACACACACACACACACATACACACACGCACAATTCCCAAGGCTACAAACACACGCATGCACAGAGTACATACTGTAAGAGCACATGAACACGCACCATGTTAGCACATACATGCATGCAAGCACGCAGGCAGGGGTGTCGCACCAAATTCTGGGCCCTGGGTACAAGGATTCACTGTGGGGCCCCTGTGCTTTAACTATTGAAAAATAGCAGATATACAAGCTCACAGCTTGTATATATCGAGCTTGTAGATCTGCTATTTTTGAAAAATCGTGAAAATCGTTGAATATTTCAAATCCTTCTAAGGTTTTTTGAAGAAAAAAAAATATGTTTCTGTCAGTGGTGCTCAAACGTTTTCATGTGAATTTGGCCACGGACCCCCATCTCAAAATATTTAGTTCCAGGGACCCCCCAGAAGCAAAATTTGAGTTACAAATGTTGGCTTAAAAAATACATACTGTATATTCAAAGATTTGCACACATTTTCACGACTTTTCAAAAATAGCAGATCTACAAGCTCGCAGCTAAACAGCTATAAAATAATTAAGGCCCCTCCACCTTGGGCCCTAGTAACTCAGTCCCACTCCCCCCCCCCCTCCCCTTGTGACGCCCCTTTACGGCGCACACACACACACGCACAGAAAACATGTGCGCACGCCAACCACAAGTCCCTGGCTGGGGAACATCCATCCGTTTAATCCTCACTCACTAGAAAGTGTTGGGTCTGTACTTTGGCACTCAGTCTAATTTTAAACCTGACATATTAAGATATCTCTTAGGGGAGCGACATTGTAATTTGCGGGAATTCATGAATACCAAGCTGTGCTGTTCTCTTCTTTCTTGTGTATCTTCTAGTGAGTCAATCCCATCTTACAGTGCCCAAAAAAAAAAAAAAAAAAAAAAGAAAGATTTTTTTTTTCTTTTTTGATGGATCCAAATAAACTCCCCCACTCAGCTGGGGGTAGGTTCCCATATCGTTGCTGTCGGGTGGAAACCTTGTATGTCCCAAACAGCTTCTTTTTTTTTAATTTTTTTTTTTAACAAAAGACATTTTGAAATAGTGAAAATAGCTGATCTACAACCTCGAGTGTTGTGCTTGTAGATCGGCTATTTTCACTAGATTTGTCTTTCATGGTTAAGTAGGGCATTCATTTACCCTGTAAAACATACTATGAAGATAAGAGGTTTCTGCCTGACAACAACAATATGCCAAACAACCCCTGTTGGGAAGGGAGTTGGCATGTCTCTCCCACTGGTGTTATATATAAATAAAATAAAAAAAGCAATACCACAGTGTAAAAATACTCCTACAAATCAAAGGACTCTATTCACGTTTTTACTTGGATGAAAGTACTAAACTATTCGAATCAAAATGATCAAATATGCTTTCATTACCAAAGTATACTTTGGTAAAGAAAGCATAGATACAGTTGTATAACTGTAGAAAATCTGTCAAACGCTTTCGAAAATAGCAGGCTCACAACGCAACGAGAATAGACAAAGTCATTAATGCACAATAACCTATGGTGTGTAAATGATTATATAAATCAGCAACGTAACTAGCAACTAAAACTGTATAAAACTCTATTGGAGTAAAATAATAACATTTGCCTCTGAGATGGAGTAGATATATATAAAGTAGCCTATCAAGACGCGGAAATATTCAAGTAAAGTACAAATACCTCAAAACTTTTTTCATACAACGGTGTACAAGCTCACAATGGTCACACCGTGACTTTATAGCTTCTTTTGAAAATGTGATTATTGTTAACATCAATTACTGTGTATTGATTAGATCTATAACTGTTGCACCCCCTTACTCTCAAACACAGGCAATTATATAACAAATCCTCAGATTATCACTCTCTCTCCCTATCTCTTTCACTCTATAAAGAGCGTACAACCCAAAGTACTGAGAACCAACGGTGCACTAAATGAAAGGCTGTTTTGGCAAATGTTCCCCCCAGAATAGGATACTGGGGGTGGTTAAAGTATAAAGTTATTTTCAATGTGTCATAGTTTTCCTTGTGACTCGCTAGGGGGAAATATTTACATAATTACGTAATGTAATATGACATAAGCGTAAGGTGATGTAACAAGTAACAATGGAATTCATGGGTGCCATGGATGAAAACGTTATGTACAGAGGTGCCCTGAAAATTTAGTTCCAGGGAACCCCCCAGAAAGTACTTACTGTAGTCTGTACTCTGTTCTTGTTTTTTCTTTTTATCTTTTTCATACTTCTCTGTAACTTTGTAAATAACCTTATACTGCTATGCTGCCTCTGGGCAACTGATTTCCCCCCTTGGGATAATAAAGGTATCTATCTATCTATCTATCTTCCACTCTCTATCAAATGTATTTGCCAAAAAATAGCCAAAAAAATCTAAGTTTTGCACACGTTTTCATGACTTTTCAAAAATAGCAGATCTACAAACTCGCATATATCTGCTATTTTTCCAATAGCTTAAGTACAAAATAATTAGGGCCCCTCCACCTTGGGCCCTAGTAACTCAGTCCCACTTCCCCCCCAACTTGTGACGCCACCTTTCCCTGAACCAAAAATGTTTGAGAACCACTGGCGCAACTACGCATACTGTAACTTGAGCTTTATGATGTCAAATGTTGCAGAAACTGTGTGTGTAAAGCACCTGTATGAACTAAGCCTGGGGCGACTAGGGATTGATAATCTATCAACTGGCCTTCATAGACCTTGGTTTGAACCATTACACAGAGCAGAGGTCCCCCCGGCAGACCTCTGGCCAAGGATACTGCCTTTGAGGGCTAACGATCTCCAAATTATACACCCGTGGGTAATTAAGCATGGCCGTTCTCCCAGTAGCTTACAACAGCAAATATGTCATTGTGAGAATAAACAACAATTAGAGTTGCATTCATTATGCCGCTAATTGCATCATCCGGACGGGCAGAGGGGACATCTTAGTTAAAGTTGAGAGGTCCCATGCACGCTCGCGACACAAACGGAGCGAGCAGAAGGTCATATTTCACCCTCCTAGTCGGTGCGTTGGCTCGCTCTGGACAGGAGACGTCAGGAGTGGCCAAAGTGCCGAGGACGTTAAACAGCACGGTGCGTTTTAAAATCCCCGTGGGAAGGCGGGTGGTGACCTGAGAACAGGAACCTACCTTAAGGAGGTAATGTGGCGGAACGCAGGCCTTATACAATACGCATTTGAAGGCAGAGAAATTTAACCCAGCACAAAGACCTCGCCGTCCCACACTAAGCAAATAAAAGTCAAAAGAAAAGCAAGGTGGAAAAAAGAAGAGAGAAAGAGGCAGAGAGAGGGTAAGAAAAAGAAATAGAAGAGCGGCTAAACCGGTGGGATTAGCGCTAAGTAACTAAATGGGCCATATCACATTTCCATTACCAGAAAGGCACGGCAATTTCAGACTGCTGGATGGATTCCGATGGTGGGCAAAGTACTCAACTCCATACTATAGTGCTTGAGTCAAAGTATTCAGTAGATACTCCTGGTCATACACAGGGTTGCTCAGTCAAAATTGTATTAGAGTTGAAGTACTTGAGTACGTAATTATTCCCATTCCTAGAAATGTAGTGTAGTCACATTTTGAAATGCAGTCAATTGCATTTCTTCCTTTGTAAAACATGAATGTGTGAAACAACTACATACATGTATTGCAAGTCATAGTATATATATACAACAATACAATTCAAAAACTCAAAGTAGCCTACGGACAACCTTTGCTGCATATCACTTCCTGTCTCTCTCTCTCCCCGTTTCCTGTCTATGTACTATGTAATGTATACTTACTATCAATAAAGGCAGAAACCACCCACAAAAAAGAAAATCTTTATATAAAAAGAAGTAGCCTAGAGATACTCAAATAATCACAGTGCTCAAGTAAACCTACCTTGTTACTGTGGATTTTACTGATGGATTCCAAATACTGTACACAACAGTGAACTCTCTCAGAGTTCACCCCCTCCGCACACACACACACACACACACACACACACACACACACACACACACACACACACACACACACACACACACACACACACACACACACACACACACACACACACACACACACACACACTTTTGTTTCATCTGCTCATACAGCATTCGAGCAAATGGGAGTTTGTTTGCCGTCGCATCCTCGATGGTCCCATCAATAAGTAAAAACCGCAAATAAACACGCGCATGAATAAATGAGTAAGAGGGCATCAGTCGGCATTAGTGATGGAGCCGTGTCAGGGGCAGTGATCTGATCACGCTCCACTGGCGGGGGAGTGCTGAGAGTGGGCAGGGAAGAGCCTCCACCATGGCCTGGACTATTCCCCTCAGAGAGACAAGACAAGAACACAGAGAGAGAGAGAGAGAGAGAGAGAGAGAGAGAGAGAGAGAGAGAGAGAGAGAGAGAGAGAGAGAGAGAGGGAGAGAGAGAGGGAGAGAGAGAGAGAGAGAAATACTTTTTCTTCAGTAATAGCATCAATACTGTAATGCAGGCATGTGCACACATAGACATCAAAGGGGGCTTGAGCCCCTGTCCTTTTACCCGTCTGTAAAAAGTACCCTCTCCTCGCCATGAATGCAGTTTTTACTATGGTGAAAGAAATGCAAATGCCCTCTTTCCATGCCATACCTGAAGGCAGCATTCAAGAGAATTGCCTTGTAAAAACTCTCCTGAACTTGAATGCAGCATCTTATGTTGAAAGAATTGACCTGTCTGTGTGGAAAACCATGCCGTTACGCCACATCTCCAGTATTGACTTGGTTATGCTTAGTTCAGTGTGGTTTCGCACACCGAAAATAGCCGACTTCCAAGCTCGCAGCGCAACGTGTTGTGAGCTTGGAGGTCTGCTATTTTCGGAGCTTCCACCAAAAGGCCCTTTTGAAAATTCCAGCCCCTGCCTCTCTAACATTCTCTGCACGTCCCTGCTGTAATGTACATAGAAATACTCTGTTACAAGTAAAGTCCGGAATGAAAAATGTTGTATTGCCATCAAAATGTACTTAAAAGTATCGAAAGTAGAAAGTACTCCTTAGGCAGAATGTCCCATATCCCGAATTAAAAAAATAAATACAATATTTAAAAAAATAGCAGATCTACAAGCTCACAATGAGTCACGATGTGAGCTTGTAGATCGCCTATTTTCAAATGGCCGAAATGAACTGTATATCTGGCCGAAGTGGTAAATGGTAAATTTTTATGTTTATTTTTTTATTTTTTTAAAGATTTGTTTTTGGGCTTTTTTATGCCTTTATTTGATAGGATAGTAGACTGACAGGAAATGGGGAGAGAAATGGGGAATGACATGTGGCAAAGGTCGTCCGGATCGGGAATCAAACTGGCGACGCCAGCAGGCATCATAGCCTAGTATGTGGTATGTGCCTTGACCACCAGGCCAGCGGGCGCCCCGGTAAATGTTATTTTTGTAATAATAATCAAAATCTATAAAATAACTAACAACTAAAGTTTTCATTTAACTGTAGTGGAGAAAAAGCACAATATTCTCCTCTGACATGTAGTGGAGTAGGAGTAAAAGTACTGAAACACTGGAAATACTCCAGCAGAGTAAAAAATGCAGTACCTCAAAACTGTAAACATTTGAATTACTCAAGTAGTACTTGAGTAAATGTACTTCGTTACTTTACACCACAGCATTTAACCCAACAAACTGTCTCATGTCAAGGACCTCACAAATTGATATGTATATCGTCGTTGTCGGATGAAAACCTTGTATGTCCAAAACCGTTCTTTTTGCATTTATCATTTTAAAAATGATTTAAACTAGTGAAAACAGCCGATCTACAAGCACACAACGCCTCGCGGCGCGAGGCGTTGTGTGCTTGCAGATCTGCTGTTTTCACTACTTTTGTGCGACGGCCTTGTATGATGAAGCAGGGCTTTGCTTTGCGAAAGAACGTACACATTCGAAACTTGGACATACGAGGTTTCCACCCGACAGCGACGATATGTTGCCACGACCCGCCGTCTGAAAGGGTTTTATGCCAGAGACCCCAGGCATGTGCAGTACATTGTTGTCACATCATCACACATCATCACACACTAATACATACGGTATGTATGCTGATAATGCCACAGTGCCCTTGACCAACATGCTATATTATTCATTTCTTACATGAATAGCAGAAGACCAGTGTGCTGTATTTAAATATATATATATCGTTGTTGTCGAGTGGAAACCTTGTAGGTCCAAAGCCGTTGGTTTTGTATTTATCATTTTAAAAATGATTTAAACTAGTGAAAACAGCCAATCAACAAGCACACAACGCCTTGCGGTGCGAGGCGTTGTGTGCTTGTAGATCGGCTGTTTTCACTACTTTTGTGCGACGGCCTTGTATGAAGAAGCAGGGCTTTGCTTTGCTAAAAAATGCACACATTTGAAACACGGAGATACGAGGTTTCTGCCCGACATTGACGATATATATTATACACACATGTACACAATGCATCGAGTCCTTCTCATTTATTAATGTGAAGGCTGAAGACGCTGGGTTTGCTTTACAGTCACATTTCATTTCCATCACCGCTGTATGGATCTTTGTTAATCCCTAAAGTCACATATTCTATATTCATATTCTATCACATATACTGATACCTGCATCGTCCTCTGAAGCATATACTATTACTGCACCTGATGTGAATGAGACAAGTATTCACACATTAGCGTTTATTTCTATGATTGCTCGGCGTGCCAGATGGGCGGGGTTTACGGCATTGACTCCGCTAAGAGTGTCGATCAATCTCGCGGTTTATGATGATTCTACGGCGGCTCGTAAATATTTGATTCATAATCTGTGATATTATTATAGCCAATGGTCCAAACTCCCTGCTGCTACTCGCCCATATAAGCACCCCATGCAGCATGGACTAGGAATGTGCAAATATACTTTCAAACTGACCACCACGTACAATTGTGACAATACCATTAGACTGACCAGGCAAGTGCACACATAGACATCAAAGGAGGCTTGAGCCCCTGCCCTTTTATCCGTCTGTAAAAAGTGTCCTCTCAAGACCGTGAATGCAGTTTTAATATGGTGAAAGAAATGCAAATGCCACCTTTCCATTCCATACCTGAAGGCAGCATTCAAGAGAATTGCCTTGTCCAAACTATCCTGAACTTGAATGCAGCATCTTATGTTGAAAGAATTGCCCTCTCTGTGTAGAAATCCATGCCGTTATATGTACTGACGTTGACGTATTATACTTAGTTCAGTGTGGTGTCAAGCACCGAAAATAGCCGACCTCCAAGCTCACAACGCGTCGCGCTGCGACGCGTTGTGAGCTTGGAGGTCTGCTATTTTCGATATTTTCGAAAAAGGGCCCTTTTAGAAACATTCTCTGCACGTCCTTGAGACTGACAATATTGCTGCACTGTAGACGACAATCCGCATGCTTGTTATGTATAAATTATATATATATATATATATATATATATATATATATATATATATATATATATATATATATATATACATCAGTATCAAGCATGTTGATTGTTCGGTGCATTGCTGAGAAGACCTGTTATTTAAATTACATATTTATTAGTGCACGATCATTACCATGGCGATACACAGAGTCTAATATTAGATATGTCATTAACTGGGGTCCAAGTGCAGAGCTGTAATTATGACTCAAAATACATACCAAGCTTTACAATATGCAGGATCTATAATGGAATCACCAACATTATGAAGCTGCTGTAGACTATATGTTTCACACATTCTATCACACTTAAAGGAGTAGTTCACCCCCAAAATGTTTTGCTATTGATTAGTCACGCCATGGAGACTCAAATAATATATTTTTGTATTTGTCGCATTCCTAAGACAAACAAAAATATATATTATAGTAAATTTACCCCCATTGATTCTGAATGGGGACCCAAATGCATGTGGGTCAGAATCAATGAGGGTAAATTTACTTGACCCTTGACCCTAAATGTATTTGGTAAATATTTGGTAATGAGAATTTGCTATTTTTCCAGTTTTTATTTGTGTAGTCCCTTTATCTCCTGGCCATTATTCCAATTCTGCCATTAAACAGGTGTTAAAAAGATCTTAAAAGTCCTTAAATTGTAACATTAGAAATGTGCAGATACCCCGAAAACACTTTGAGTGACTGTTGAGTGAGAAACACTCAACAAACACTCAACAGAGATCACTCCACACATGCCACTTCCCTCCCATGAACATCACGGGCCATTCATGTTTGTATGCCATCTCAGTCTCAGCCAAAATGGACGCACTGCGGTGGTGGTCGGGTACTTTACCCACTGCTCCACCGGAGCACTAGGTCCTGATAGCTTTTTCATGGGACTTTATGTCTACGTTGTGGTTGGATTTGCCATGTGGGTGTTCTTGATTTGAATACTGTATCATGTAATAAAAATGCTTGCGTTAACCTAGCAGGTCATCTCAAAATTAGCACACTGAAATTACTATTACTCAATGTCACCTCTGCAGTGACACACACACACACACACACACACACACACACACACACACACACACACACACACACACACACACACACACACACACACACACACACACACACACACACACACACACACACACACACACACACACACACACACACACACACAAAATGTGGTATTTCAGTTAATTAACACTTAGTGACAAAGAAATTGCACTAAAATCACCTATGCTGCGACACAATTAGGTGCGAATTAAAAACCCAAGGTCTCTAATTGGCAGAGAATAACTAAAATATACATCCATTAATGATAATCCCTAAAATACGGCATTAAACGGAATGTTCAACACTGCGTTCAGTCTTTTAATTGAAATCCTCCACATCGCAGGCATGACGCACGCACTCTTGTTACTACGTATACTTGTGAGGAGATCAACATGTTAGGACAACAAAATGTACAGTACTTGCTTTGATTAACAGGCACGTGCACACATAGACATGAAAGGGGGCTTGAGCCCCTGCCCCTTTTATCCGTCTGTAAAAAGTGCCCTCTCCAGACAATGAATGCAGTTTTTACTATGGTGAAAGAAATGAAAATGCCCTCCTTTCCATGCCATACCTGACGGCAGAATTCAAGAGAATATTGCCTTGTCCAAACTCCCCTGAACTTGAATGCAGCATCTTATGTTGAAAGAATTGCCCTCTCTGTGTAGAAATCTGTTACGGCACATCTCCAGTATCGACTTGATTATGCTATAGTTCAGTGTGGTATCAAGAACTGAAAATAGCAAAAACTGCTATTTTGGATATTTTCACCAAATGGACCTTTTAGAAATGTCAGCCCCTGCCTCTCTTACATTCTCTGCACGTCCCTGTTGATTAACATTTTTTTTTCTATGCTCCAAGCTCCAAGCTCCAACCTCTAAGCCTAGTCCTAACCTGAAACTATTCCTAAGCGTAAGCCTAACGAATACATTATTTTTATACATAATATGACAAACCATTTCTCTTTTGAGGGCCAGGAAAAGAGTCCTCACATCTCACAATGTCTATTTTCACAAATGTGGCCCTCGCAAGTATTACTACAAGTACATCCGCACGGGCACGGACTGACGCACACACACACACACACACACACACACACACACACACACACACACACACACACACACACACACACACACACACACACACACACACACACACACACACACACACACACACACACACACACACACACACACACACACACACACACACACATTCTATCTTTCTATCACTCGGAATGAACATTATCACTCATAGCCATCTGGCCTGGCCTGCCATCCACGCCTCTACTTAGCCATACCTCCTTATTACACGTATAAAGCCAGGAAAATGGGAAACTAAAATATTAATCCCACATCGTTGTGGGTGACAGATCACACGTATCGTCTGACACTCAGCAGCCTGGACAGCGTTTCTTTACGGCAACAACCACTGCATTTCTAGAAGGGATGAGGGAAAAAAAAACTAAAACGGCAACAACAAGTACTGATAATAATGATAATGGTGGAAAAAGTACTCACATTTTGTACTTAAGTAAACATATCAATACTGCACTGTAGATGTACTCCGTTACAAGTACACGTCCAGCATTCAAAATGTACTTGAGTAAAAGTATGAAAGTATTGGCATCAAAATGTACTTATACCAAAAGTAAAAGTACTAAATGTTTGAAAATAGCCGATCTACAAGCTCACAACGCGTCGCATCGCGGCGCGTTGTGAGCTTGTAGATCGGCTATTTTCAAACAGCCTAGGTATGAAATAGGGCTAAAGTGGTTTATGTGTGTTTTATAATATTATAATTTATGTCCGCAAAGTAACTAGTAACTAAAGTTTTCAAATAATCGGAGTGGAGTAAAAGTACAACATTTGGATCCGAGATGGAGTGGAGTAGAAGTAAAAGTATTGGAAATTGGAAATGCTCAAGTAAAGTACAAATACTTCAAAAGTGTATTTTTAGTAAATGTACTTAGTTACTTTACACCACTGCAGTTTTAGAAGGGATAGAAAAAAAAATGTACTAAAAAACCTAAAACAGCAACAACTAGAGAATGATAAAGGTGACCATCATTACACTGAGCCATGGCTTGTCAGTGCGGCGGAACACATAACTACATCCTATCCCACTGAGCTTTATATCCACTCTGCCTGGCTGATCATCGCCTCGGCCCCTCAGTGTAGGCCTAATGGGCGATAAATAATGTTTAATTCAACCGACGCAAGTTGCCCATCCTTCAAAAAGCCCAGGCTTGATGGCCAGGGTGAGATTCCATTGGAATATTATGAGGGCCATTTCTCAGCCTTGGGGACGGTTGTTTCCACCGCCTTCCCTCATATTTGGTTTTCAGAGGCATTCCTTTTGGCTTTAAGTCATTCAGAACGGGGTACACTTTATTGTGTATCATTATTTCATGTTTTAACTATTGAAAAATAGCAGATATACAAGCTCACAGCGCGGCACCGAGTGCCGTGCTGCGAGCTTGTAGATCTGCTATTTTTGAAAAATCGTGAAAATTAGAATTTTTACCCGATTCTATAAGTGTCTTTTGAATCCTTCTAAGGTTTTTTTTGAAAAACCTATATGTCAGCAATCTGGCCAGCCATCGTCAAAGAAAAGGTCCTTTTCACTTAAATGGAGCTCAGTTAGTCTGTTCTTGAGAGACTACTATGTCAGTGGTTCTCAAACCTTTTCATGTTAAAGACCCCCAAAATGATATGTATTTGGCCACGGACCCCCATCTCAAAATATTTAGTTCCAGGGACCACCCAGAAGCAAAATTCGAGTTACAAACGTCCGCTTTGAAAACACATATATTCAAAGATTTGCACACATTTTCACGACTTTTTCAAAAATAGCAGATCTACAAGCTCGCAGCGCGGCACTCGGTGCCGCGCTGTGAGCTTGTATATTTGCTATTTTTCACTGGTGAAAGCATTCAATCATTCTAGACCTAAATGGGTTAAGCCCCGAGACTTATAGGACTATTAGGGACTCATCAAACAATGAGCGATATCGGTGGTATATTGTGTGAATGTGCCCATGGTGGAAATAAGATAAAAACCTTCCATTACCGGGGCCTCTGAAGAATATTTGCCCAGCCAAATTGATCCAGTATTGACGATTTACACTTAGGGTGACCTTTCATAACTGAACCACCTACTCGAAAGCCAATAGCGTTTTGGGAAAGTGGGCGAGCATGGAGGAGACAAAAACACAAACCAAAATAAAACAGAACCACAGACTGTAGCTGTAGGGATTATCAATGAAGCAGAGAAGAAGTGGGGACTTGCGGTTCACAGTTCTTGGTGTGGGAGGCGCCGAGTCCTATTTCACATAAACTGAGGCCTTAACCTATGGAGTTGAAAGGACAATGTTGGGCAGAGGACGTCCAGTCCATTACTCAGCTACTGTAAGGCAAGGGTCTTCGACGGGGGTACCGGCCGGGACCCCTAGGGGGTCCCCAGAGTTACTACAGGGGGTCCTCCCACAGGGGGTCCACCCTAACCCTAACCATTTGTGTGATAGAATATTTGTTACCATTTTTTTTTATATTAACCACTTGAACCCTTGCATCCATATTCGGAGAACTTGAGCCAAAAATAGCAGATCTACAAGCTCACATTTCGGGCTCTCAATACTGTGAAAAGTGATGAGATATCACTTTTCACAGTTTTGTTGGTCCATTTTCTAGCCCAAGGAATGTTTTTCATGCAAAACAAATGCTTGCAATGGATTCAGAATCATCAAGAACCCCTCGTTTGACCCCTCGCATGCTACTTAAAGCATATTTATTTTTGTGTGTTTTTTCCTGTATAGTAAAGTCAATGGGACAGTGAATATAAATGGCCATAACTTTTTTTCACAATGTTTCCGACACAGCAGGCCTCTCATTCTGTGTACCTTAATGACCAAAATGAATAGAAAAATCCAAAATAAAAAGTATGTCATGACGTCACAGGTAAAACCCTATTCTTTGAGCTTTTGGGCCTGTGGCTCCCCGACTATAGTATACTTGCGAACTGCGGTCACAATAAACCACTCTGGATTCTCATTCACAGCTCCAAAGCAAGCAGCCTCTTTACTAAAGCAAACAGCCAGGTGGATTCTACAGCAGGCATACACGCAGGGAAGAAAAAAAAGCCCCTCTGTTGTCCACTCTCTCTCAGACACAGACGGCCGTTTATCGGGATGGTGATTTATCCTCTAAAAATGAATCCGTGTCACACTCGGCTTACTTTACTGTCCGCTCCCGTTTGGAGGCAAACGGCAGATCGGTTATGCGCTATGGGTGCTCAAACGCTACATAAAACCCTCATCCAGTTTTTGTGCCGGGGATGAAAGATGACCAGAGCAGGCAGGGGTGTCGCACCAAATTCTGGGCCCTGGGTGCAAGGATTATTACGCCTTATTTTGTGCTTTAACTATTAACTACTAAAGCTCACAGCGAGCTTGTAGATCTGCTATTTTTGAACAATCGTTTTTTTTGAAAAACCTATGTTTCTATGTCAGTGGTGCTCAAACCTTTTCACGTGAAGGACCCCCAAAATGATATGTATTTGGCCGCGGACCCCTATGTCAAAATATTTAGTTCCAGGGACCCCCCCCCAGAAGAAAAATTTGAGTTACAAATGTTCGCTTAAAAAAATACATATATTCAAAGATTTGCACACATATTCACGACTTTCCAAAAATAGCAGATCTACAAGCTCGCCGCGCTGTGAGCTTGTATATCTGCTATTTTTCAATAGCTAAAGTATAAAATAATTCCAGGCCCCTCCACCTCCTTGGGCCCTAGTAACTCAGTCCCACTTTTCCCCCCCTTGTGACGCCCCTGGGTCCATGGGAGGGACACTGGCGACGAGTACACCCTTGGACATAAAAAAGACACCCCTGAACCCATGGATCCCCCCACCTCCCGCAACCCACCCACCTTTTTTCCTTTTGGCATGTTGATAAATATTCTTATCTACGTGGAACAGGTGATAGGTTTCAGGCGGCACATCTCGCCGGGGCACTGTCTCCCCCCCCCCCTCCCCCCCTTCTATTGATATCTCACATCTACTGAGCTGTATGTAGCTGGAAGCAGCAACAACCCTCTGGGTCCACCTCACCCCCACCACCCCAAAATCACGTTAGCTCCACTTCCTCTAGGAGCGCCCCTGGGGCCCCAGCACGATGAATAACATCTATCAACACCCTGAAGTGGTGGCCTCGAGCTGCTGCTGGCGAAAAAGGGTTTCAGCCGTTGACTTGAAGAGCACGCGTTATATAGCGACACATGTGCACGCACACACAGTGGTGGGAAAACGTAATCAAATGTTTTACTTAAGTAAAAGTATCGATGCTGCAAAGTAGAAATAATCTGTTACAGTCAAACGTCTGGAATTCAACATTCACTAAAAGTACATAAGTATTGGTATCAAAATGTAAATAAAATAGACAAACTGTATTTATGCAGTGTTGGGTATCGTTACATTTTGAAGTAACTTGTTAGTTTACTTTAGTTACTGACTTGAAAAACTAATCCGTTACGACCATTAAAACCCACTGTCAGAAAGTTTGGTAAACATAAAAAAGAGTGCAGCCTACCGGATTGTTGTGGCTGTCAGCTGTGTGCGTGGCTGTCTGCGTGCAGCTTCAACGTGGATAATGTAATGACGCTGATCTATCCTTTATTCCTTTCACCAAGTAAATCCAAAAATAGTGTGAATCCTTCCACAGCCTTACTCAAGCCCTGCCATGTAAATTAAAGTAAACAAGACACGCAAAAAGTTCTTCTTGACTCGCTAATAGTCAGATGACCCCAAGTAACCCCAAGTTACACCAAATTTCGTAGCCTGTCGTAAACTGTAGAATGACTACGCAACCACCACAGGCTGGCAACACATTTCTGGTTGGTCACATTTTTCCGTGTAAAAATGCGGGCCATGATGCGTGCATGCATGCCTCTTCAGGCTCCTTCTATGACAGAGAGAGAAGAGCTCATTCAGGAAACAGCGCAAATGTGTCAGATGGATTTATTTTTCCTTTGTGGCAACAGAAAAAACAGGGAATTATAGGTCTTAAATACCTAATTAACGCCGCTATTTTTTGGGAAATGTAACTGGTAACGATCCTACTAAATTGCAGAAGTAACTCGTTAAGTTACTCCGCTACCACCAAACCTAACGGAGCTACGTAACGTCGTTAGTTATAGCGCCGTTACACCCAACACTGTATATATGTATGTATTTTTTTGATTTTTTTTTTTTTGAAGAAACTAGTAACTCAAGTTTTCAAATGATTGTAGTGGAGTAAATATATATATATAATTGCAACCGAAAGTTTACAATGAGAAACATAGCTTGTCCGCATGTAAACATGTACACATTTTTATGGTCTATGGGTTTGCCACTCTGACATCACGCTCTGGCTTCGCTGTGATGTCACACTAACAGAGTCCCTTTTATGCCCATATATGGAGTTCCCTGATGTCATCAATATTATATGTTAGAGAGATCCCTGTGATGCCAGGGGGAACAAATCCCTTTTATGCCCATATATGGAGCTATGGAGAATTGGAGATCCCTGTGATGCCAGGGGAACAAATCCCTTTTAGGCACATATGTGGAGATCCCTCATGT
Organism: Nannobrachium achirus; assembly: GCF_963921795.1. Taxonomy (NCBI): domain Eukaryota; kingdom Metazoa; phylum Chordata; class Actinopteri; order Myctophiformes; family Myctophidae; genus Nannobrachium; species Nannobrachium achirus. The sequence goes on from NW_027664944.1 coordinate 19,544, forward strand.
CCACATCCCTGATGTCCACATCACTATGGCACGACCTCTTGTCGCCCTGAGGCGTCTTACTAGTATATATTTGCCCCTGATGTTGTGGAGTAGAAGTAAAAGTAGTACTCTTACTTCTACTAAGATTTATAGTACTTTTAAAGTACTATGCATTGGAAATATTCCAGTAAAGTAAAAGTACCTCAACATTTTAAGTACAGTACTTGAGTAAATGTACTAAATTACTAAATTACTTTACACACACACACACACGCAGGAGCAGAATGATGAGAGCCAGACAGACAACGAGAGAGACAAAGATAAAGGCTCCTGCCTGGGTGCGTACAGTGAGGAACACACGTGTGAGCAAATTAATTGCTGGGGGATTGACGATCACTATCGCATCCTGTGATATAATTTGAAACAAACGTGTGAATTATTTTTTCCCCCTCCCCCCAGATCAGACTCAGGATAAGGGAGCTAGCAGCATGCATGCAGCTAGCTCCCAGACTGAGCATAGCGGCGCGGCCGCGTCTATAGTTCAGGGTCACATGGCGGGTGGCAAACACGGAGGTAATAAGTAAAAGGTATTAAAGGATCATTTATTATGGGGATTGGGTGTGCAGGAGATCATAAAAGAATAAGGGGAGGAAAAGCCTTCATCTTCGTCCGTCTCTCCTCCTTCTCCTCCTCCGCGCCCAGGGGCGTCACAAGGGGGGCGGGGGGGAAAAGTGGGACTGAGTTACTAGGGCCCAAGGAGGTGGAGGGGCCTGGAATTATTTGATACTTTAGCTATTGAAAAATAGCAGATTTACAAGCTCACAGCGCGGCACCGAGTGCCGCGCTGCGAGCTTGTAGATCTGCTATTTTTGAAAAGTCGTGAAAATGTGTGCAAATCGTTTTTTTAAGCGAACGTTTGTAACTGAAATATTTTGAGATGGGGGTCCGTGGCCAAATACATATCATTTTTTTGGGGTCCTTCACATGAAAAGGTTTGAGCACCACTGACATAGAAACATGGGTTTTTAAAAAAAAAACCTTAGAAGGATTTGAAATATTCAAAGACAAAAGACAAAGACAAAAATGGCAGATCTACAAGCATGTATATCTGCTATTTTTCATAAACCTCTTTGTTCCGACAGCCCATTAGTCCGAATCTGTTAATACTATGCCTAACCCTAACCCTAACCTCAGTAACCCTAACTAAATTTGGACTAATGAGAAGTAGGACTAATGAACCTTGGGACTTATGGGACTGCAGTCCCCAAAGCACCCTGGGCCCAGAATTTGGTGCGACACCCCTGTCCACGCACCACGTACTTCACTCTCTGGTCCTTTTCATTTAGCCTCTTCCTACATTCATCCCCCTCTCTCTCTCTCTCTGCCATTAAACTTTCATGAGAGAAAATAGGTAATTTAATCTTCATTAAACATACAGGGGGCCCACTCTCTGGCCTGACCGGCTGAATTAACTGCTCTGCTTTTTTGGGGTGGGAGGGATTAGATAGTTGGTAACCCTGACATGCATTATATCACAGCATCTCTAGTTTTTTTTTCCTTCTTTCTTTCAAGGTGATCCCTCGCCGGGCCAATTACAGCGAGTGTCCTTATGAGACTGTGGAGTATGAAGTGCAGGTGTGAGTGAGTACGATGTACTTTTTTTGATGGACAGACCCGCGCGGCTAAAACGGGGGGGAGAGAGAAGGAGGCAGATGGCCAAACTGTGCAGCGGAGGAGGCCTGGTTTTGGGATCTTTAATGACTTTGAAAAAGGGCTGTAAATAAATAAGATTGGCCCGGATCCCTTTGAAATGTGATTGATGCATCTTTTGGGATGCCCCCTCCCCCCCCCCCCCCTCCCCGGTATGAAAGGCCCACTGATTCTGTGGCTTTTCATCGCTGACCGAAAATCGATGCGCCAGGATGTACGAGAGAAGGCTGCTGCTCTCTACCCAGCAGTCCTCCTCCTGCCAGAAACCCAAGGTGTTACAGTAGCTCACGTGTGTGTGTGTGTGTGTGTGTGTGTGTATGTGTGTGTGTGTGTGTGTGTGTGTGTGTGTGTGTGTGTGTGGGTGTGGGTGGGTGGGGGGGGGGCATGCTGTTTATGGAACAGTGTTAATTTTGACAGCAGATTGACAGATGTTTTAGTCACGGTCTCTGAAACATTTACGTTTTTGTCTAGTTTTAGTCGACTTCATTTCTTCGACAGAAATGTATTTGGCGGGCCTTGATGGCGTCATAGTGCTTGATTTTACACTTGGTTGCAAACTGAAAGTAGCAGATCTACAAGCTCGCAGCGCGACTCGCAACACCACAACATTTCTTTTTATTTTTCTTCTCGGCGAGCCAGCCAGGTAAGCTGTTTTTGGACCTTATTTGACCAAAGCTTAAATTTGAAAAAACGCACTGCCTCTAGGGGAGATAAAAAAACGGCTTGTGTAATGTATATCACAACAATTTGATTCCCATGTATACACAAAAACACATCGTCTGCTGTGAGAGTGAACCCACGGCAGAATGCAGGCTCCACTCATCCCTATATCAATCCATCCACTCTCTGTCTGTGGAATTAGGACTGGCTGGCGTAATTGCATAACCGCACGACTTTGGCCTCCTGGGTTGGCTTTCCATTTGATACAAAATGGGAGACTGGGAAACGGGAAATGCTCGCGGAATTGGGGTGTAATCGTGATTGGCGGTGCCCCGAATTGTAGCGACTAAGCGACTGAGACTGTCGAGGAAGTACACTGGAGTACAGTTTAACCTAAAGGGCCACAAAGAACGCCACTCCGGGGTTTTAAATGAACTCCTCCGACGTGAGCCGAGGCTCTTGTGTCGACTCGGAGAGAGTCTCTCTCTAGTGGCGTGCCGCGCGTTTGAGGATGACAGGAGGTTAATCAAGCTCTAAAGCATGAGATTACAACAGACATGACAAGCAGGCGACGAGCTGATTCTGTGCACTGTGGTGAAATAGTGCTGCTCGGAGAGCCCGCCTCTATGGCAGGGGATTTTCAAGGGCAGATTTTTTTTCTTTTTCTCAGGCCTTGCATCAAAACACCAGTCGCTATCAAAACAAAAAAAAAGAACATAAAAAGATTGCCTAACAGGAAACACATAAATATTAGAAACAGCTTATTGACCAATACTGTACAATATCTCACAGCAGCGGCGTAGCCAGGATTTACCAACTGGCTAGGCCTGGCACAATTTGGGTGGGCACAGCTTGTACAGTACATCGGCTATTTTAAAATAGTGAACATTTAAATATTTACAGGGACACAATACAGTCATTTGTCGCTTCATAATTGACTAAACTATGATCAAATCAAAATGTGGTGTCTTTCTTTGCTTCCTAGATAGCCGCGCATCGCCGCGCCGAACCGGGCATCGCCGCACGTCTCCGCGAATGTTTTCGTTATTTTTGGGTGGGCACAAAAACGAAATGGGTGGGCCTAGGCCTAGTTAGGCCCACCTGTGGCTACACCGCTGTCTCACAGTAATGCATGCGACTCAAAAGTTGACCATATCCCTTCCAAATTCCAAAAGCAAACTAATAACCCAAAGATTGATTTCAGTGATTCTGAGACATCCTTTAATGACCAAATCTTCCCTTGTTTTGGGCAAACCCTGGATTCTTTTAACTCTCGGTCCACCCACAAGATTTATCCAACGATGAATATGCACTAAACTCATTTACAGATTCCATTTAGATGCCAAGTGGATCTTCTCCTCCCATCGCCCCACAGAACGAGAGCAGCTGCATGTTTATCGTACAGTATACAGGGCCTCCATTATCAAACAACCGACAACGTTCACAATGTAATGCATTGCAACTGGCGTAATAATGTGTTCTGGATGTGGCAGTGTTTTGGAAAGAGAGATGTGTGTGCTTGTGGGAGGGCCACTCATAAAGACATTCCTTCTAGCTGTCGAGGTGTCATCAGCAAAACCACAGGATCAGGCACGTGCATACATAGACATCAAAGGGGGCTTGAGCCCCAGCCCTTTTACCCGTCTGTAAAACGTGCCCTCTTTAGACCATGAATGCAGTTTTCACTATGGTGAAAGAAATGCAAATGTCTTCTTGCCATGCCATACCTGAAGGCAGCATTCAAGAGAATTAGCTCTATTCACGGCCCGCCCACTCAACAAATTTCTCAGCAACTTCCTGGTGCTGACGTCAGTTTTGAAGGGGAAACTAACACAGAAATCACAGAAAGACTTAAAGCCGACAAATCATTATTTCGAACGGTAAAGTAAATTATAATGCTTTGTGCCTTTTACTATCTTGTGTTCTTGATCATGCTAGCTGTATTTTATACTTTACTATTCGGAAATTGCAATAATTTGCGATGTCTGTGTTAACTCTATGGCCTTTTACCCTTCAAACCGTGACTTCAGCACCAGGAAGTTGCTGAGTGGGCGGGACGCGAATAGGGCAAATTGCCTTGCCCAAACTCTCTTGAAACTCACCGAAAATAGCCGACTGTCAGCCGAGGTCTGCTATTTTCTATATTTTCACCAAAAGTGCCCTTTTAGAAATGTCAGCCCCTGCCTCTCTAAAATTCTCTGCACGTCCCTGCACGACCAAGACTTCTCGCCGCAACACGGTCACACATGTGCGCAACGCGTTCACAACAAAGCAGCGGTTAAGCACCACGTTCAGGAAGACAAAGGAAAACAATGAAGGCAACGCAAAACACAATGCACTACGGTCCCACGACAATGCACGTCCAAGTTGTGCTGCACCACCATGTGAATGCACTGTACATACAGCGGCTGTGCAACCAGATGGCGCGTATCTTTAAGAGAGATGTTTGCTAACAGCTAACACATCCTCCAGAACGCCAAGTGTGATTAAGACTCGAAGCTTGTCTTTTGTACTTACGCATTTGTACGGAATGAAAAAGAAAAGAAAAACAGCAGTTATCTTTGCAGAGTGAATAATTAAGAGTAATACAAACCATCTTTCCTTGTTTTGTTTGTTTGATGATCACATATCACAGCACTCACCCCCCACCCCACACCCCACAAAAAAACACACACACACACACACACACACACACACACACACACACACACACACACACACACACACACACACACACACACACACACACACACACACACACACACACACACACACACACACACACACACACACACACACACAACGCGCACCACACAAACAAACACATGTGGACATTCTACATACTCGGTACACAAACATGGGAGGGGGAAAAAAACAAGGGCAGACACCGGTTGCAACACACTACACTACTCCACGCGGAGATGCAATCTGTTGAAGCGAACACATAAATCAATTTCAGCCACAGTTGTTTCAAAGTAGGCCAGGGCACAGAAAGGCAAGAATCCATTAGAAGGGAGTATTTCTGGGGTGCTGTTGCACAACGCTTTGACATTTACCAGACGAATACCAGGGCCGCAGAGGAAGAGTGAGGAGGGAGAGACTCACACAGAGAGAGAGAGAGAGAGAGAGAGAGTGTGTGTGTGTGTGTGTGTGTGTGTGTGTGTGTGTGTGTGTGTGTGTGTGTGTGTGTGTGTGTGTGTGTGTGTGTGTGTGTGTTAGGGATGGGACGATATGAAGATGTCATATCACGATTATTGTGACAAAATAAATCGTGATTTACAATATTATCGCGATCATCAAAATCCATTATCCTGGGGTGGAACTTTTGCCAAAAAATAGCAGATCTACAAGCTCACAACAAACGCGACGCGTTGTGAGCTTGTAGATCGGCTATTTTTTGGCAAAGACATTACAGACAGTATCAAGTACGTGTATTATAAGCACCTTTTACCAATTATAGAGGGTTTAAGTGGTACCGGATATGCAGCTCGGCAAATAAAAGGTGAATTGATCCCAGTGCGTGACGGAGGACGATATCACGATAAATTAAATCTCCACGATACGATTATCCAGAGTGTTTTGTATCACGATAAACGATAATATCATGTATCGTCCCATCCCTAGTGTGTGTGTGTGTGTGTGTGTGTGTGCAACAGGAGGGCCCTACAGACCTTAACACAGCGCTTCCCACACACACACACACACACACACACACACACACACACACACACACACACACACACACACACACACACACACACACACACACACACACACACACACACACACACACACACACACACACACACACACACACACACACACACACACACGACCGGGGATGACAAGTCACATCAAGCTCTATCAGCGCCAATCTCCAGCAACAGGAAGGACTGTTAGGCAGTTAGATGTGCACTGGAGCTGCTCTACGGAGATAACGCACGCCCCAATCATGAGAAAAGTACATTATATGCGAGCTCTCCGCTATGAGATTAACTCATTGACTGGACCAGCCGAGCAACCCGAAAATTTCGCTATGTCTTTCACTGCCTGGCTTCTCTTACCTTTTAACGTTCCGTTGTGCGCGATCGGACACGTTTTGAAAATCCGTCCAGCCGTTGCCTTTTTGTAAGCCGTGTTGTATACACAGAAAGCCAACGGCTGGAATAGAGGATGAACCATCCTGCTTCTGGTTTCGGCCTCAATGTTAACGTGTTTTTGGCAGAGATTGTGTTAAATGCCTCGGATCAAAAAGTATAGCCAAACTAAAGGCCAATTTCATGATCGGGCCGGCAGACTGGAGGTCTCTGAAGCTTTGAGCGTTTGTTGTTGTTGTTGTTCGCAAAAGAAAAAAAAAACGGGAGCGGCAGTTACTCGGCGCATGCAGCGTTGCGGGACTCGGTAGAGCAGCTCAGCGTGAGTTGGGTTTTTTGGAGTGGAAGGGAAAGCATGAGTCATGACAGCAAGAGGAGGGGAGCTAAGGGGAGCGGAGGGCAGCCAGACAGGCAGGTCCATGCCGGGTTAGGAGGAGACAGGAGATATAGAGGAGAGAGTTGAATGCACACACCTAGAGTCCTGTTACCATAGTTAGCACCCGGCCACCGAGAGGACGGACTGGAGGGGCTTTGATCACCTGCAAACAAGGGTTAAAATAAAAAAGGATAAAAAAAGAACAAGAAGTGGGAGGGATGTTGGAAAACGGAGGGAAAACAGGGAAGAAAATAAAACATGGAAAGAGGGAGAGAGAGAGAGAGACATCAGAAATGAGTCGTTTTCAGATGTTTGGCACCAATTATCCACTCCCAAAGTGTTGCCAGATAACAAGCACCGTCTGAGCTTTACACACAGGCCCACACACACACACACACACCTATGCACACACACCTATGCACACACACTCAAGCTGGTGCTCTATCACAGTGGTTCTCAACCTTTTCAGGCCGCAACCCCCAAAATAATCATAACTGGGGGCCCCCCACCCTCTGAAGAGTTGAGACATTACATTTTGTATAACACGGTTCTATTGTGAAAATAGCCTATCTACATGTGAGCATGAAGATCGATGTTTCTAATATTTGACAGTTTGGCCAAGGTTAGATTTGTCATTTAAGAGGTATTAAAAATTCCTCAAATTGTCATATTAGGATGGGGGAGACACCCTCTATGCACTTAAACTTTATGTTGGTTTGTTTACTGTTGAGTGAGAAAACAATGTTGCACCTAAAGTTAAACATATGGGGACCCCCCAAAATAACCCACATGTTACCACTGCTCTATCATTGTAAAAAAGAATGAAGTCAGAGGTATATTCAGTGACTGAATCAAAAGTGTTTTTGGTGTCATTTTGTTAGTGAAACTGTTGATGAACAATGCTGTAGATGGTGACAATGTTACACAAGATTGTGATGTGTGTTGTGTGTGCGTGTTTTAACAACACTGTCAGATTGATACACTGTCCAAAACTGACGGTAACACGGTAGAAGGTTTATTGACGAATAATAAAGCGGAAACAATCAAGTCCTCAAAATGTGTCTAAAGGCCTTTGGAATACTGTGGAAGTGTGTGTTTGGGTTTACTTCCAGGTGAGTCATTTTCTAAATTAAACAAATAATTGAATCCGCACGGCACAGAGTTTCCGACTGTTAATTCACCTCTGAAAGTCTACAAATGGATGGATTTCTTCTAATTCTTCCAATTAAGTCTGACCCTGGCATGCAGTGAAAACAGGCAATCTACGAAATCTCAGGGCTTGTAGATTGGTTATTTTCGCAAATCACAAAAGCCAAGGCTATTTGTCGCCTATAATGACATGCCCGAATTATAATCCATGCAGGGTTATAACGGTTCATAACGTTTGATTTTCCGTCAGAAGAAGCTATTTACAGTAGCAATCTACAGCCAGTATCTCTGAAGTTACAGTATGAATAACTAAAGTACTCTTATCAATCCATATAAAAGAATAGAAGAGGGATGTAAACAAAGTCAGCCTGACAATTGCCAAAATGATTATTTTATCATTATTTTACGCTTATTTTAGCGTCAGTTTTTTCAAGAAAAAGTTGACTATAGCTCCTTTAAGTAAAAGTATCGATACTCAGAAACAGACCGTGGTTGGGCTGGATAGAACCTTGGATAAGCCAGCGTGCTGTGCTGACAGCATGTCTGTCCTTACTGTTGTGTGTACCGATTCTTTAAGTGTGCTGTACAGGCCAGTCAGCTAATATATAAATTCGGGAGAAAAAATTTTCAATTTAAGGCCCTACTCTGTCATACTACAGTAGCCAAAGCCTGTAGATTGGCTATTTTTGCTACTTTCACATTTCTTTTTTGAGCAAAGTGAAAGTGGTTAACAGTATTGAGCATGCACGGCTTCCACCGACAGCAACGATAAGATGTATCAGTGGTGGAAAGTAACTAAGTACATTTACTTGAGTATTTCCAATTTACAGTACTTTTACATCTACTCCGCTAAATCTAAGAGACAAATACTGTACTTTTACTCCACCACATTAAATGTGGTGGAGTAAAAGTACAGTATTTGTTTTAAATACATTTTATTTAAAACTTTAGTTACTAGTTACTTTGTAGGTTTTGATTATTATTCAAAAGCCCAACAGTATATACATTTTGGCCATTTGAAAATAGCCATTCTACAAGCTCACAATGCGACATGATGCAACGCATTGTGAGCTTGTAGATCTGGTATTTTCAGGAATTTCAAGGATTTTAGACATTTTAGACATTTGAATTTTTTGTACTTTAAGTACATTTTGATACCAATACTTTTGCACTTTTACTCAAGTAAATATTGAATTCTGGACTTCTACTTGTAAGGGTGCCCTCATACCAAAATACCTAGAGTGGAATCCGCCAATGCATTTCAATGAGAATGGAGCGTTTTTTTTTTTGCAGAAATCCTCTACTGGCAAAAAAAACGTTCTCATTGAAATGCATTGGCGGATTCCATTCTAGGTATTTTGGTGTGAGGGCACCCTAACAGAGTATTTCTACATTGCAGTATTGATACTTTTACTTAATAATTTTTTTTCCACCACTGATGATATTGATGTTCCCCACAGTTAGCCAGAGAACTGTCTGGAGAAGTGGATCCACCACAACATAGTGCAGCATCAGGGGAAGTTTGAGTTTGACGCAAACATGAAGTAACTGTTTCATTAGGCCTGCCTTATTCATTCACTCACACTTTCATTCTCTCTCTCACACACACACAAAAAGGAGACTGGTGCTAGACCCTGATGAGACATCGGAGAGACACAGTGTCACAAATACTCTGTCCTAGCAGATGCTAGCATGCATATAGGTAGGGACTGGTGCACTTGTGTGTGACAGTAGCTGCTTGCTAGCCTGCTGGTTATGAGTCTCCATACTGTCACAGTAGCGAGCAGCAACCAGTGTTATTATATGAGTGGCTGTACAGTAAAACAACAAAATGTCTACATGTGTCATTTTCAATCCCCTACAGCTTCTTGGATTCCTGCCACAGCCTAACGGCGCCCGAGAAGCGGGCAGCATATATCTGGGCAATGTGCGGCGGCTAAGTCAACAGAGGAGAGCCTTTCTGGGAGGAGGAATATATGCTTAGAATTTATAGGCAATGTACAGTACTGTGGCTCTTCGCCTGGCGAAGCATGCAACGCAAACGCTCTGTCTTTATTGCGGGAAGAAAGGCACAGTTGTTGTATTAATTGTGATGAATGCACTATGAAAACATGAGTTTTTTGGTGATTAGGAGATTGGCTACAGGCATTGACACTAAGGCTTGCCCACCTGCCCCCGGCAGGTAAATAAAACTTTAGGGCAGGTGAAGTTGGCTTACAGGTTGCCCGACCAGGCAAGTGCTCATTTGAGAGGGGACGCAACTGTCTATAAACACAACACAAGATATCTGTCTAAACACCTGAACGTGGCCAGAGCGCTCTGTCTTCTGGTCTGTTGAATGTAAAATAAGAGCACCATTTACCTATAATGTGCTGTTTTTACTGTTGCTACAGTACATACAAATATAACATTACAAGTGTGAAACCATAGATATTCAATCATAGCTATGTAGGTTTTTGGTATTTGGATTTAGAGGTATTGAGGTATGACATTTTATCGCACAGCCCCAGAAAGTAAAGAAATAAGTGTTAAATTGAGCGATAATTAAAATCATACCAATCATCTTATAATGGACGATTTACTTTTCGGGCAAGTGGGCATGAGCTTTGGGCAAGTAGAACATGACCTGTACTTGCCCGAAGGGCAAGTGCCTCTGAGACCTTAGTGTCAACCCCTGGGCTATATGGAAGACTGATGTCTCCAAGACGCCACTGCTGACAAAGTGACACTGTCACTTCTGCCAGGTGACTTCCAAGTAGGGCATTAACGAAAAGGTCGACAAGTCGACTGAGTCGACTTCATTACACAAGTCGACTCCCACAAGACAAAGTCGAAGGTCGAAGTTGAAAAAAATAAAAATAAAATCCTTTGTATTTTTTCTATCATTATTTTTGCTCCGTGTGTGCGTCTGTACAGCATTCAAACAGTAGGATTACTTATTGTCAAGGACGGAATGATCCAATATTACAGTGCTACATTACATTTGGTATAACATGGTTCTATTGTGAACCTACTGCACAATTTCTGCCTCTATATATTTGACAATTTGGACAATGTTTAATTTGTCATTTTAGACGTATTAAAAAGTCCTTAAATTGGCACTTTAGAAATGTGAAGATACCCTCTAGTCTATATACTTAAACTTTATAAAATAATTGGGGGGTTGTGTGTGTGATGTGATGACGTCATCAAACAATAAAGTGGATAATATGACCTTAAAATGAAACTATCTCGGCCATGGGCAGAGTGCTCGTATTGTAATGAGAACTGTGTGAATGGCAAAGGGACAATGGCTCACTAATGAAGGGCACAGGGTGTTTCATGTGCCACGTGTGTGCGTGCGTGCGTGCGTGCGTGCGTGCGTGTGTGCGTGCGTGCGTGCGTGCGTGCGTGCGTGCGTGCGTGCGTGCGTGCGTGCGTGCGCGCGCGCGTGCGTGCGTGCGCGCGCGCGCGAGAGAGAGAGAGAGAGAGAGATAGATAGAGAGAGCGAGAGAGAGAGAGAGAGAGAGATGGTGTATGAATCATCAAAGCTAGATAGACATACTGAGTGACACACACAGACACGTGACGTGACTATGTAAACATGCAAAATACACATGGGTGCAATTCAACCCATGTACAGTTTGATTTAGAAGAATCATACAAGAGCTCATATTGCTGTGAATCCTGGCCAGTTGAGACTTAATATTCATTTCACACTGAGAGTGTACAAATTATAACCAAATGGGTCCATTTCTCTCAGACGTTACACTCTCAGATGGATAAATGAATTACAGATGGGTAAAAGAACACTAAGGATTTGACAGGGCCGATACACGAGTAGGGATGGGACGATATGAAAACGTCATATCGCGATTATTGTGAAAAGAGAAATCGCGATTTACGAGATTCAGATATCGTCGTTGTCGGGTGAAAATCTTGTATGTCCAAAATCTCTAAAATCTTTATCATTTAAAAAATTATTTAAACTAGTGAAAACAGCCGATGTGTGCTTGTAGATCTGCTGTTTTCACTACTTTTGTGCGACGGCCTTGTATGATTTGCGAAAGAACGTACACATTTGGAGATACGAGATTTCCACCCGACAACGACGATATACTAGTGTTTTTGCCGCTCTTATACCACCATTATTACTGGGGTTGGTGTGGGCCAGACAGTAGCCCCCTGCGGGCCACAAATGGCCCGCGGGCCGCCTATTGGGGAACCCTGATATATAACATCCCTTCGGCCTGATAAGTTATCAGGCCGTCGGTCTGTTATATATCGTCATTCACCGCGGAGCCATTCATTATCCCTTACTTATCGTCCCATCCCTCTATACGAGTAGATAGTGATTCCAGATGGTGGTGGTACAGTAGTCTGGTGCTCTGCAGCCAGGTGACTGCATGTGACAGAAGGTACGAGGACACGGTGTCTCGGTGTGTCTTACCGTTGCGTGGGGTCCGTTTTCGCCGATCGCGGAAGGCTGCTCCAGACTGCAGGGCTTCCATCAAGCTGTCCATCACGCCTGTCTCATCACCCTCTGCAGGGGGGGGAAGCACAGAGTCAGCCAGGTTAATATAACACTCTATACAGTGATGGGAAAAAGTATATTTCGTCGTTGTCGGGTGAAAACCTTTATGTCCAAAACCGTTTGTTTTGCATTTATCATTTTAAAAATCACACTCGTGTGAACTGAGCGGTGGTGTGTGTGTGTGTGTGTGTGTGTGTGTGTGTGTGTGTGTGTGTGTGTGCAACAGCGCCCCTCCCTTAACATGTGTGGTCAGAAAAGGTTACTGCAGGCTACGGACACGGAGACAGACAGACATACAGACAGACCCACACACACGGCCACGTATAGGAGCGTTGTGACCACCGCTCAAAAATGATTTAAACTAGTGAAAACAGCCGATCTACAAGCACACAACGCCTCGCGGTGCGAGGCGTTGTGTGCTTGTAGATCTGCTGCTTTCACTACTTTTGTGTGACGGCCTTGTACGATGAAGCAGGGCTTTACTTTGCGAAAGAACGGACACATTTGAAACTTGGAGATACAAGGTTTCCACCCGACAACGACGATTTATTACTTAAGTAAAAGTATCAGTATTGCAGTATAGAAATGCTCTGTTACAAGTAAAAGCCCGGAATTCAAAATGTACTTGAGTAAAAGTATGAAAGTGTTCAGCATCAAAATGTACTTAAAGTACCAAAAGTAAAAGTGCAAAATGTTTGAAAGTAGCAGATCTACAAACTTGTAGATCAGCTATTTTCAAATAGCCACGCTATAAGATAAGGCTACATGCTCACAACAATCTAAAGTATCCAGATGCTTTCCCGGTTTTAGTGTGTGCGAGCGGCCCGACACAAAATACTTCAATTTTTGAATCTTTTTTTGAAAAGAACATCTTGGAAGTGTGAGAGCTACTGATTTAGAAGGCATTAGAAGCCTCAGGGCTCTATACTTGGTCTGCTTGTTTTTTTCCCCCTTTTCCCCCCATCTCTTCAGTGAAACAGACCATCTCACAAGCTCATGCCGTGAGCTTTTAGATCAACTATTTTAGCCCCACACTACTACCACCCCTCCCCCTCTTTTTCCCAGTGAGTGTCCAGAGGAGAGATACAGGTAGAGGCAGGGGTGTCGCAATTCTGGGCCCTGCGTACAAGGATTCACTCACATTTTGTGCTGTAAATATTGCAAAATAGCAGATATACATGCTCACAGCGCAGCACCGAGTGCCGCGCTGCGAGCTTGTAGATCTGCTATTTTTGAAAAATCTTGAAAATGTGTGCTCTTTGGAATTTGAATATTCCAAATCCTTCTAAGGTTTTTTGAAAAACCTATGTTTCTATGTCAGTGGTGCTCAAACGTTTTCATGTGAAGGACCCGATATGTATTTGGCCACGGACCCCCATCCCCATATTTCGTTCCAGGGACCCCCCAGAAGCAAAATTTGAGTTGCAAATGTTTGTTTAAAAAAATACATATATTCAAAGATTTGCACACATTTTCGAGCTACAAGCTACAAGCTACGAGCTTGTATATCTGCTATTTTTCAATAGCTAAAGTATAAAATAATTGCAGGCCCCTCCAGCTTGGGCCCTAGTAACTCAGTCCCCCTTTCCCCCCCTTGTGACACCCCTGGGCAGAGGACGGACGGGATGAAAGCATCCGCTGATGGCCACTGACAGATCCTCTTTCTGTGGCTAACACAGGGGAGCTAAGTGCTCTTTACCAAGATTTAGTGCGGAGCCGCTCAATACCCACGCACTCCGTCACTGTTCCATCAGTGACACACCGGGACCGACCGACCGACCCTAAAACATCCCCCTCCCTCCCCCCTATTCCAAGCGTCCGGTGCGGACCGAGCTGTACTGCCGGAGAGGTGGGGGCTTTGATGTGTGAGAGAGGGGAAATAGCAGAGAGAAAGAGAGAGAGATGAGTTCCATGCAGGGGTCATCGCTATGCTGGCTTATGGTGGACATTTGTCAAAATTCTAGTTTTTTTTCCACAGACATACAAAATGAGTACACAAACACACACATACATTACCATACAGGACTGTAAGTGTACATATGGACCCGGGAAAAAGAGTTGGAGAGGCCCTCATTGCGCGCTATAGAGAGAGATCTCTCTCCATAGCGCTGCTGCTACTCAAAGATTTGCCATTTCAGATCATGACAAGTAACAAGCCAGTGGGCCAATTACATGAGTTAAATTTCGTCGTTGTCGGGTGGAAACCTTGTAGGCCTATGTCCAAAACCGTTTGTTTTGTATTTATCATTTAAAAAATGAATTAAACTAGTGAAAACAGCCGATCTACAAGCACACAACGCCTCGCACCGCGAGGCGTTGTGTGCTTGTAGATCTGCTTTTTTCACTACTTTTGTGCGACGGCCTTGTATGATGAAGCAGGGCTTTGCTTTGCAAAAAGATTTACACATTTGAAACTTGGAGATACAAGGTTTCTGCCTGACAGTGACGATTTACTTTGTTGGCCGCCCAGCCCCCAAAATGGAACGAAGGCCGACATTTTATTTACATTTTTCTCATAATGGCCGGCCTGGACCGGCCGGGAATGAACCGGCCGTTCGGGAGTTGGCCCACTTTTCCCAATGGCCAGCACGTCCCTGCTCAGAGTGTTGGAAATTAAATGTCTGAGAACCACTGTCCTGGTGGACTCCTAATAGTCCATGGGCCATATGAGTTGTCGGTATCAAAAAGGTGGCAAAGGTTACCATGCATTTTTGAAAAGCTCTATATCTGTAGATTATATTTTGGTATGATAACCCTTTCTTAGACACAGCTAAATTGGTGTTATCAGCCGCTAGAGTTGGTGTCCCATTAACTTTACATTACAGGAAAAAAAAGCTAAAAATTAATCTGCTTTAAGTAGCATAAGAGGGGTCAAACTAGGGGGTTTTCATGATGCTGAATCCATTGCAAGCATCTGTTTTGCACGAAAAACATTCCTGGGGCTAAAACAGCCCCCACAAAAGTGTGAAAAGTGATGACTCATCACTTTTCATCACTAAACCATAGTCTTGTGGGACAGTTTTTAGCCCAAGGAATGTTTTTTGTGCAAAACAGATGCTTGCAATGGATTCAGCATCATGAAAACCCCCTAGTTTGACCCCTCTTATGCTACTTAAAGCAGATTAATTTTTAGTTTTTTTTTCCTGTAATGTAAAGTTAATGGGACACCAACTCTAGCGGCTGATAACACCAATTTAGCTGTGTCTAAGAAAGGGTTATCATACCAAAATATAATCTACAGATATAGAGCTTTTCAAAAATGCATGGTAACCTTTGCCACCTTTTTGATACCGACAACTCGTATGGCCCATGGACTATAATGTGCCTTACATAGTGTCATAGTAAATCAGTGTACATATTCTGGAGAAAACCTGGAGACTGACATTCAGTAATTGGGACTTATGATCAATCAAAATAAAAACATTATAATATTCTACTTAAACTGAACAGAGCTGCCTTGGATCCTTTTTAAGTTCACCACCTTATTTTTCTTACCATTTCACAAACAAAAACATTAACAATAGAAATGAACACTCACGGACCCACGCAGCGCTTCTTCATCTTTTATCTGATCGTTATGATGGTGTGTAATAACGAAATCTAGAATTTGCCACAGACGTAGCCAAGTCTTGCCAGTGCCACGGACACATTTGTCTGTGTACTGACATATTGACTAGTAAGACGCCTCAGGGCGACAAGCGACCTCGCCCTAAAGTGTGAGTTCGCGCCATGTCTTGGCCGTCTGGCCAGTGATGTATATCGGACCAGTTACCCATATATGGAGATCCATGTACTGTATATGGAGATATGCTGTGAGACCCCAAACATGCTTACTCTGTTATTCGTTACAGTATGTGAAAATGACGTCTATCACATCTGACATCATACAATCCCTTTTATGCCCATACATGGAGATCCCTGTCTGAACCAGCCACACAGATATGGGCTGTCTTCCTCCATATGTGGGCATTCCCATATGAAGTCCTGTTAGATATGGGCTTAATATTGATGACATCAGGGATCTCCATATCTGGGCATAAAAGAGATTCTGTTAGTGGTTCCCATGACATCACAACATACAATCCCTTTTACGCCCATACATGGAGATCCCTGTCTGAACCAGCCACACAGATATAATGTAGGATGTCTTCCTCCATATATGATGTCCTGATGTCACAGGTGATGTCACAGTGATGTATATGGGGAACCACAGTGTCAGGCGTTATAGACAGAGATATGGACAAGCTGTGACCGTTCACATACTAAACTGCGGCCTGCGGTCGCAATGATGACCCCTCGTTCCATGGAAGGCACTATGAGTGGGGAATTTAAGGAGCCTGTTTCTACTTGTTAAGCAAAGAGTCGTCGCCGACGGGGTCCCACCTCTTTCACTGAACGCGTTGGTTCCCATGGCGACGCTGCTATGGAGCAGACGTTTTAGGCGCAACGTGGAAAGGGACCTTCTGGCGAAGTACAGACGGCTGCTATGGCGGCAGGTTGATCTATCGATCGCTGATCATTTCCGGTTGCTGTTGTCATCTGCCGTCGCCGTACTATGCTTAAATAGCCCAGTGTTGGTGGCGCGGCATGGCAACGGCACGCGTGCCGGGCCCACAACCACCACCATGCACCATGCAGCATATCGCTCAGTTTGGGGGGAAAATAAGCTTTAGGTCCTATATCTGGGTCGTCTATCTTTACCCCCGCCGCCCCCCAATACTAATGAGTCAGTGAGGGCAGTCTCTTTATCACTGAGGTTCCAGCACAGACATTATTTTAAACTGGGATCATTAGGATGACTTATTGCCGAGCCGGAGACTTGGCCATCAATCCTGTTGCATACATGAGTGAACTAGCTCTTCCTCCCCAATGTTTACCATGGGGGCCCTTAGTGGCTCTGTCCCCCCCCCCCCCCCCCCCCCCCCATTCTGCTTACAGGCGCTGGTTGAGAGGTGGTGTTTTGCAGCGGCGTCAGTTCAGAAAAGAGCTAAGGTATGGCAACATGACTGGTGTCTTGCAAGACACCAGTCATGTTTCCATACCTTAGCTACAGGCACGATTACAGTACATTTTATTATTTCCCCCCTGTAGCCAAGGTATGGCAGCTGCCATAGCTTGCCATACCATAATTGACGCCTCTGGTGTTTTTGGAAGTGACTGGAGATGAGATGACTGCTGCTTTCACCACCCGGCACTCTCTCTCCCAGAGAGAGTGTGCCGGGGCCATCAATCTCTTGTTTCTTTGCACTATACTCAAAGAGAGATGACAGTCGGGAAAATTGAATTTATGAACACAACACGTTGACACAGCTAGTACATAATTAATTTGAGGAAATGCCACAGATTTCGCCATTACCGCCGAGACTCTGTCGGAGTGTGTGTGTTTGTGTGTGTGCGTCGGGGTGTGTGTGTACGACTGTGTGTGTGTTTTATTTATTTTTTACCCCAAGCTCTTCAGGCAACAAAGCCACCCAACCTGCAATCATTTACAGTAGCAGAGGAGACAAAAGACAGCAACAACTAAGAATAGAAATATTTATGCAAATTCAACAAAAACAACAACTCTCTTCATTCACGCTTGCGCTAATTTTCTGTTCTCCAAAACCGTATCTCATTCCTTCTCTTTCTTCCTCAAGTCCATTCCCAAGGGCTTGCTTTGAAATCAAAGTATCTGTTTCAGCCCGCGCGCCGCGCTTAAAAGCAATCCCGATTAAATCAAGCTTAATTAGACCAGTTTTATCGGGGAACAGAACCAAAGCAAGCGCCAAGTAAGTGCTTATCTCAAATTGCAGTAGTGCTCCTACACCTCCGATAGCCCAGCTCATTGGTTTAAAAGGGAGGCGGTAGGTATGGCGTTCACCTGCTTTGGCCCCCAAAGAGCAGGGAGCGCAAACGGCAACTGCTATAACAGTATCAACTCCCGGGATCGTTAAGCCACCTCCTTCTCGTTATGTAGGCTAACAAGGACATATTGTGCGTCTGACGCGAAGCAGAAACGGCTGTAAGTGGCAGGTAAACATCCATTCTGCAACCACCTTGGCACTGGGAAACTTTGTGACAGGCTCCTTCCTCGACTGCCTTCTTCTTGGAGACCTAGGCATCACAGGGGGCGCCTGACACTTTGATCAATTTGTCCTACTTCTAGCTTAACTGTAGCACAATTCATCATCTGTAATGACCAGGACTAGAGGAGCCTTCCGCGTAGACTGTGGGGTTCAGGGGAGGATTGCAGACACAAAGAAGCAAAATGACTAAAAGGGGAAACATACTCCCCAGTCACCTGCCAGTGCTCCATTAACTATGTCCTATCGGGGCCCCGTGCAGCACCGACGCAAGCAGGCCAGGAACCTCTGCTCTGCGCCGAGGCAATCTGCTAGCGACGAGGCTCCAAGCCTGCGGGCCTTTTAGCATCTAAAGCGTTAGACTACAAATCCTACAGTAGGCGTCTAACAGATGGGGCGTGAATGAATTTACTTTTTTAATGCCATTGCTCTGCAGGGGCCTAGCCGTCTATAAGAGGGTCATATCTGTGTGTCTGTCTGTCTGTGTCCAGGGCTAATCTCGCAGGCTGCTGGACCCATCAGCGTCATATTTCTTGTGCACATCTCCACTGTATGTACTGTATATTCTTTTTACCATGTCGTCGTTGTCGGGTGGAAACCTTGTATGTCCAAAAGCGTTCGTTTTGTATTTATCATTTAAAAAATGAACTAGGTGCGAGGCGTTGTGTGCTTGTTGCGACCGTCAGGTCGCAGTTACTATCAAAACCTCCACCGGCTGTCTGTCCGTCTGTCTGTCCGTCAGTTCGTCAGTCAGTCTGTCTGTCACGTCACGCCACACTTTTGCCCTAATCATATCTCCGCCATCGTTGCCCCTATCCAAGTGAAATTTTCCACACACACTCCTTGCCTGCCAAACCACAACCTTCAGGACCCCCGGACCTCCACGGACCCCCAGGGACCCCCAGGGACCACCTGCCACCACCGCCAAATAGTGCAAAAATTACCAAATCACCACCCCAACTGGGCTGCTCACGGGGAATTCCCGGGGACCACCGACTCCTGCTGCTCCAACAGTCCTTCATATTCATTAGTTTAACTTTGCCCCGCCCCCTCCCCTCATTGGCCAACACTTTATTTGGCTTTACTCATCAACCGTTTGTCGTACAAACTTGTGGGTGGTGTCAATTGACTTGATTAAGAGTCCTTCACCTTATTTGGTTTAACTTAGCCCCGCCCCCTCCCCTGATTGGCCCAACCTTTATTTGGCTTTACTCATCAACCGTTTGTACAAACTTGTTGGTGGAACCAATGCCACTTACAGGCCTCTTTGTGTATACTGTGACCTGACGGTCGCTTATCTCCCGATTAGGGAGTCTTACTGGTAGATCAGCTGTCTTCACTAGTTTTGTGCGACGGCCTTGTATGCATGCCTCCAGGTTGGAGGCATGCATGCAAGTGGCTAAATATGTATTTTTAGACACAATAAGCCCATTCCCAAGATGCACCGCAATCTTTCATGGGCAGATGTGCCCACGCTAAAGATCACATGTGCGCCCGTCATTCACGGCGATGTTCGCGAGCACAACGCACAACGCACACGCGCCGGTAAGTGTAATGGGTTAACTACAAAGTTAAGATCATTTGCATGTACTTACAGTTACACCTTTAACGCTTCCAGCAAAACCATACCCAAAAATGTCCCACATTAGAAAGGAGGTTTTTCCCGACTCATTCCTTGCAGTTCGTCGCAGCCTTATTTTGGAGCTGTTAAACCTAGGGCAAATATTCATCCGCTTCTCATTAGGAGGAGTGTTGGATTGTGGGCCGGGGAATTACAGAAAAGCTAACCTTTTACGCCCCCGAGATCTTCCTCGAGAGGCAAGATCCCCCGCACTCACAGGAAATTGCCTTCTAAATGGGTTAAGATGGGCTAAGACCCGAGACATTGACAAACCCTCCCAGTGATGAAACACCTTGGCGCGGGCACCTCCACAGACAGCCCTGTGGGTCCTTTAATGATCTTATTAAAGTGAGCGGAAGAGGGGAACATGGCTGGTGCTTTTTTATTTTTTTTATTTTTTTGGGTTGCACTTTTAGTTTTAGTTTTGTTAAAACAGCCACAGTATAACCCTTTATCTTCTGCCTACACGTACGTCATGATCTAGTGTGAGCCAATAGGGGAAGGGGATCAACGTCACGTGATTTCCTTGTTTGCCCCAGCAAAACTCGTATATCGTTACTGTCGGGCAGAAACCTTGTATCTCCAAGTTTCAAATTTGTATGTTTTTTCGTGAAGTAAAGCCCTGCTTCATCATACAAGGCTGTCGCACAAAAGTCGTGAAAACAGCAGATCTACAAGCACACAACGCCTCGCTAGTTCATTTTTTTTAAATGATAAAAGCTAACGGTTTTGGATAAACATCGATATGTGTCTCAAAGAATATGATTATTGGCAGAAACAAGGAGAAGTTTAGAATATTTTGTGGCCCCGTTTTAATTTTCCACTAGATCATTGGGTTGTTGCATTTACCTACACTACAATACTTCACCATCTTTAGCACTATGACGAGAAAAAAAAACATAAAATGTAACAATGCGTTCCATTGTTACATGTGCTCCGTCCGTAATGCAATAACAATGTTGAAAGCTGTGTTGTACCAGAGAAGCAATGGTGGATTCGGGGCAAAGCCCTGCAATACCCGTATGTGCGTCTCGGGGGCAGACCTCCATTCAGAAACACCCCCACTTAGAAACATCCCCATTCAGAAATACCTCCACTAAAGTTAGGGTTAGGTTTAGGTGACACCTCCATAGAATAATGGAAGTCAATCGTCTGAATGGCTACGTTTCTGAATGGAGATGTGTAACCGTGCGTCTCAAAGAGTGCCGGGCAAGACGTAATAAGTGAACATTTGGCGAAAATGGGGCGGATATTCAGCAAAAAATAAA
The DNA here is from genome assembly GCF_963921795.1 of Nannobrachium achirus. NCBI lineage: Eukaryota > Metazoa > Chordata > Actinopteri > Myctophiformes > Myctophidae > Nannobrachium > Nannobrachium achirus. The sequence goes on from NW_027664944.1 coordinate 40,976, forward strand.
AAATAGAAATGCTGATCTACAAGCTCACAACACATTGTAACGGTTAACCCATTTAGGCCTAGAATTATTGAATGCTTTAACCAGTGAAAAATAGCAGATATACAAGCTCACAGCGCGGCACCGAGTGCCGCGCTGCGAGCTTGTAGATCTGCTATTTTTGAAAAAGTTGTGAAAATGTGTGCAAATCTTTGAATAAATGTGTTTTCAAAGCGAACGTTTGCAACTCAAATTTTGCTTCTGGGTGGTCCCTGGAACTAAATATTTTGAGATGGGGGGTCCGTGGCCAAATAAATATCATTTTGGGGGTCCTTCACATGAAAAAGTTTGAGAACCACTGACATAGTAGTCTCTCTAGAACAGACTAACTGAGCTCCTGTTAAGTGAAAAGGACCTTTTCTTTGACGATGGCTGGCCAGATTGCTGACATAGAAACATAGGTTTTTCAAAAAAATAAAAAAAAACTTAGAAGGATTCAAAAGAAACTTACAGAATCGGGGTCAAAATTCTAATTTTCACGATTTTTCAAAAATGGCAGATCTACAAGCTCGCAGCGCGGCAATCGGTGCGCATATCTGCCATTTTTCAATAGCTAAAGCATAAAATAATGATACACAATAATGTGTACCCGTTCACGAACAAGTGGCTAAGAGCAGAGCATAAAGCTCCAATAAACTACTTCCCAGACAGTGTGACAGAGAGAAAGAGGGAGAGAGAGAGAGAGGCAGACTTGTTCCATATCTCTCCTCTCATCCCTTCAATCCTCTCGTCTCTTTCTCCTGCCACCTTGTAGCGGCGGTGATCAGCTGCTACCTGAACCCCCCGGGCCGTGCCAAGTGGAACAGCGAGCCCTGAGGGGATTTGGCTCGCTCTCCTGATATATTTACGCCAGGCACACTATTACATTTTCTAATTAGGGAGGGATAACAAGGGTGATGCGCTCTCAGCAGGACTGGCACGCGCGGAAATACATAAAAAAAATCCTCACACATCAGATTATGGCTGCTTTTCTACCTGAAAAAAGAAACTAAGCTAAACAAAAAACAAAACACTGTCTGATAGTGGAGATGAGGGAACGCAGCCAACAGCACCAGGGGAGGGGAGGGGAGGGTACAGGCAGGGACGTGCAGAGAATGTTAGAGAGGCAGGGGCTGACCTTTCTAAAAGGGCCTTTTGGTGAAACTATCGAAAACAGCAGACCTCCAAAGCTCACAACGCGTCGCGCTGCGACGCGTTGTGAGCTTGGAGGTCGGCTATTTTCGGTGCTTGATACCACACTAAACTAAGCATAATCAAGTCAATACTGGAGATGTGGCGTAATGGCATGGATTTCTACACAGAGAGAGGGAAATTCTTTCAACATAAGATGCTGCATTCAAGTTCAGGAGAGTTTGTACAAGGCAATTCTCTTGAATGCTGCCTTCAGGTATGGCATGGATAGAGGGCATTTGCATTTCTTTCACCATAGTGAAAACTGCATTCATGGTCTGGAGAGGGCACTTTTTACGGACGGATAAAAGGGCAGGGGCAAAGCCCCCTTTGATGTCTATGTGTGCACCTGCCTGAGTACAGGAGAGGAGAGGAGAGGATGGAAGGGAAGGGAAGGGGAGAGGAGAGGAGAGGAGATGCAAGGAAAGGAGATCGGAGGAGAGATGAGGAGAGCCGAGGTGATGAGAGGACAGGAGAGGAGAGGAGACAAGATGAGACTAGAGAGCAGAGGAGAGGAGAGGAGGGGGAGAGGAGGGGACACCGATAAATGTCACTCCCGGGGAAGAAAGCAGTAAAGGGTGGTCTGAGAGGGAGGAAGGCGAGAAAGAGTGAGAGAAGAGTCACAGAGAGCAGCGAGGGAGGGAGGGAGGGAGGGAGGGATGGATGGAGGGAGGCAGATAAAGGGAGGGAATAAAGGAGGTGGAGAGGGCCTGCAGTGTGAGGCTGAGGCTTGGTGCTGTGTGGAGGAGTGGGTCATCGAGAGAGAGAGAGACTGGTGGAGCGAGGAGAGACACGGGGTCATAAAGCTCCCTCCCGGATACTTGACGACCCCAGCCCGCTGACATTTAATTATTTCTACAACATACACTGCAGTATATGCAAGCAAGCAAGTTGGTCTGGGTGTGTGCGTGTGCGTGTGCGTGTGTGTGTGCGTGTGTGTTAGGGATGGGACGATATGAAAATGTCATATCACGATTATTGTGACAAGAGAAATTGCGATTTACGATATTATCGCGATAATCAAAATCCATGGACTTTTTGGCAAAGACATTTGATAGAGAGTGTAAAAAATACTGTATCAAGTATTGTAAGTGCCTTTTTACCAATTAGCCAGTAGCAATGCCCCTCCCCTAAAAGCTTTTGTCCAATGCTAGCTTAGCAACCGGCAGCTTGCCAAGGCTGTTGCCAAGGCAAACCTTGGCAATCAGGAAGTTATTCTAAGCTAGCATTGGACAAAAGCTTTTTGGGAGGGGCATAGCTACTGGCTAATTATAGAGGGTTTAAGTGGTACCGGATATGACGCTAGGCAAATAAAAGAAGAATTGAACCCAGTGCATGACAGAGGACGATATCACAATATATAAAATCTCCATGATACGATTATTGTGAGTGTTTTTTTATCACGATAAACGATCGCTTATCGTCCCATCCCTATAGTGTGTGTGTGTGTGTGTGTGTGTGTGTGTGTGTGTGTGTGTGTGTGTGTGTGTGTGTGTGTGTGTGTGTGTGTGTGTGTGTGCGTGTGTGTGCGAGCGAGCAAGCAGGACACACACACAAGCTCAGACACACCGCAAGGCTGCACATATACCTTGTTATTGATACACGTGCATTATTTATTTATAAAGGTAGCGGCTCTAGGATGACTAATTGACTAATGCCAACCCAACAGAAGTCTAGCGGTGACAGGCCCGGTGAATTTATAGCCCTGTAGAGTAGACCACGGTGTAGTGTCTGCGTGTGCGACTGTGCGTGTGCGTGTGTGTGTGTGTGTGTGTGTGTGTGTTACGACTGGTGTAAACAGTGTGACCTGTGCTCGTGGACACTCAAGGCAGGATCACTTAAGAGTGTTGGAGGATTCTAGCCAAGCCTGTCTAATGCGTCCGCACAAATGACATCGTTCATTCAAGGACAACTTACTGTATAAGCCCGCGTAAACTGAAAATAGGAAGAAAACAAGACTTGTAGGTGTTTCTGTGTTTCATATTCCTGACAGCTGCGACGTAAAGATGTGAATGGTGACTGAAGCACAGAAGCTGTCACCTAACGGCGGTTACGCTGAGGTTCTGTCCCCGAGCAGAGGGCCTCGTGTTCCATCTAGATGCAGTGCCATGCTCCCTCTTTAAGCCTTCTAGGCCTAGAATTATTGAATGCTTTAACTGTTGAAAAATAGCAGATATACAAGCTCACAGCGCGGCACCGAGTGCCGCGCTGCGAGCTTGTAGATCTGCTATTTTTGAAAAATCATGAAGATTTGTGCAAATCTTTGAATATATCTATATTTTAAAGAGAACATTTCTAACTCAAATATTTGCTTCTGGGGGGTCCCTGATACAATATTTTGAGATCGGGGGTCCGTGGCCAAATACATATCATTTTTGGGGTCCTTCACATGAAAAGGTTTGAGCACCGCCGACATAGAAACATATCTTTTTCAAAAAACCTTAGAAGGATTCAGAAGACACTTATAGAATCGGGTCAAAAGACCTTTTCAAGATTTTTCAAAAATAGCAGATCTACAAGCTTGCAGCGCTGCACTCGGTGCCGTGCTGTGAGCTTGTATATCTGCTATTTTTTAATAGCTAAAGCATAATAGTACCCGCGGTCTAACTGACTTAAACACCGACCGGCCTGGCATCCCTATAATTATGCAGCAGTGTCAACAGAGCCTGTTCATAAATTCAATTTGCTATCTGTCATCTCCTCCATGTTGTGTGCAACCGGAGAAAAAACACACCGGATCGATTGAGAACTCAATTTCTGATGGCTCGCACGCCAGCTCCTCATAGGATACTTGGGGGGGGGGGGGGAGACAAAGAAATGCTCAGAATTCTAAAGGCTCGGTGTCTGTGTGTCTGCTGCACACGCCTGCACGCGAGGACGACACGTGCATCCGATGCATAATGAGAAAAGGAGCGGCGGCTCGTGACACCACAAGTGCCAGGAGTGAAACAGCTCCAAGCGGTGGAAAGTTATTCACTTTCAATGATGTCTAGACTAAATATGATGATAATATGATATGTTTTGCATTGTATATTTGTCCGTCATTAAATGTTGCGATGAATTGAATACAGAGGACCTTAATGGAAACATTTCTTGGGTTTAAAATCTTCTTAGCAGACCTTGTATTGAACTACTTTCCTATGCTCTTCTTTTGCAAACTGCTAATTAAAGTAGGACTGTCATCTAAAGGGGTACTGTCACTTTAAAAAGTAATCTTGAAATACCGGTATTAGTTATGTTTATGATGTCATTGTGAGAAATGCGCAATTATAAGCCAATCAAATTAACTGACTGTAGCCTACTTGTTAAATTAACTGACTGTTGTTGGGGGGCGAGGGGCAGATTACACTGTGAAATGAGTTTCAGACTATTTCAGACCGTTTTCAGAGAGACCATGTGACCTACTGTATCATACTATTATAATTTCGGGGCGTGTCAGCGGGCCTTTAAGTAAAAAGAAAAAGAAAATACATGCATTTATTTGTTTGTACTTCAATAACAGGCTAATATTTGTTACAACAAAACATTTACGATGCTTTGTGAGCATGCAGATTGGCTATTTTCCGCTATTGGCCATGTGACAAAGTACATATAGCGGGCTTAAGTGGTTAACTGCGACATCTGAAAACAACCAACACGCCATCTTCGCTAAAAGCATGCACACATACAAAACAAATATGATAGCCAAGCATTACAGTCATATCGTTGTTGTCGGGCGGAAACCTTGTATGTCCAAGACTGTTCATTTTGTATTCATCATTTTAAAAATGAACTAAACTAGTGAAAACAGCCAATCTACGAGCACACAACGCCTCGCGGTGCGAGGCGTTGTGTGCTTGTAGATCGGCTGTTTTCACTACTTTTGTGCGACAACCTTGTATGCTGAAGCAGGGCTTTACTTGGTGAAAAAACGTACTTGGAGATACAAGGTTTCTGCCCGACAACGACAACATCATTATGTGGCATCTTCTTCAGCTGTTGCTGCCTGGCTGCTGCCTGCAAACACATCCTTTTCTAATTCCACAGAAAGCGAGAGCGAGAGCCCCTCCTCCTATACAAACCCCAAACAGTGTTTAACGGTTTAACCAGAGAGAAAGTGGATATTGGAGAGATGTCTATTATAGGCTGCCTAGCTCGCCTTCCAGTGGACGATTCCCGACTCTAATTTGCGCAGTAATGAGATCTAATGAGAGCTTTGCAGGGCCCTGGGCTTGATGAGTTGAAACCACTTTGAGGGGAGGAGCTGCGCTCAAGATTACGCTCTACCCATCCCCCCCATCACCCACCACATCCAGGAGCGTCACACCAAATTCTGGGCCCTGGGTACAAGGATTCACTGCGGGGCCCCCCATGAATGTTAACTATTGAAAAATAGCAGATATACAAGCTCACAGCGCGGCACCGAGTGCCGCGCTGCGAGCTTGTAGATCTGCTATTTTTGGAAAAATCGTGAAAATGTGTGTAAGAAACCTATGTTTCCATGTCAGTGGTGCTCAAACTTTTTCATGTCAAGGACCCCCAAGATGATATGTATTTGGCCACGGACCCCCCCCCCCCCATCTCAAAATATTTAGTTCCAGGGACCCCCCAGAAGCAAAATTTTAGTTACAAATGTTCACTTAAAAAATACATATATTCAAAGATTTGCACACATTTTCACAACTTTTCGAAAAATAGCAGATCTACCAGCTTGTATATCTGCTATTTCTCAATAGTTAAAGTTACTAGGGCCGCTCCACCTTGGGCCCCAGTAACTCAGTCCCATTATCCCCCCCCCCCCCTTGTGCCGCCCCTGGCCGCAACCGCGGCAGAGGGGAGAGAAAAAATTAGCGTCTGTGTGTGTGTGTGTGTGTGTGTGTGTGTGTGTGTGTGTGTGTGTGTGTGTGTGTGTGTGTGTGTGTGTGGGGAGGGGCTGGGGTCGGACAGCAAATTCCAGTTTTTCGCTGCTGCTGTGGATTGTTTTTGAACACATTTGAGCCCATCTGTTCCCCCACAGAAAGTCACCTGTGCAATTAACCTGGAGCATTAGCCGTGAAACAAAGGCTGGCATGGTGGGAGAGAGGTGGGCTGGGGGTGGAGACGGCTGGGGGAAGAGACCCGCTCTATGGCCAGGTTGGACGGGCGACAAAAACAGCTCTCGCTCTTCCCTTCCACTCGCTTGTCTTGACCTCCATTCCTCTTCCTCTTCCCTTCCCCTTCCCATCAAGCCCGCAAGAACAGCTTGTAAACTGTGATGCCGCCGGCTGCCCTACTGGCCAAAGCTGGAACTACATGCACGAGCATAAGAGCGCGCAGCTGGGGTCTTGGCATAGGGTTCATAGACGTATAGTTCGACGTTCGTGACGTAAGACGTTCGGCGACATAATTCACCCACAATGCACCGGGATTCAGCTACTTCCGGCAGTCTTCCTGGGTGCTTCCTTCTATGCATGAGGAGTCCAAGTTGCTTCTTTTCACCTGACAGGGGGGATTTCCCCGGTTTGGACGTAGCGCGTGGAAGGAACACGTTATTCCAACCAGTTCCTTTCCCCTCCATCAGGTGCCCCGGCTGGCCAGGGGGAGGCATTATAGAGATCAGGATTACCGCATGTTTTTGTGAGGGTATCTCCCCTAGGACACACGGGGAGAACATGCAAACTCCACACAGAAAGGCCCTATCGCCAACCGCACCTAGGGTGTGGGCGCTGATGACGCGGAGGGAGAAACACGCCCCCAGCGCCCCCACAGTGTCCCCCTGCGGGAATCGAACCCAGGACCTTCTAGCTGTGAGGCGAAGCGCTAACCACTGCGCCACCGTGCCCCCTGAATGGCAATGTTTCTGAATGGAGATGTGTAACCTCCCATCCCTTGCCCCTCTCTCATGTCCTCCCATGGCTTCACACATACACCTGGCTCTCTATACTTTCACACCTGAACTCAGCCTTACATAGAATTACAGTAGAACTACACTAGAAGCGTCTGCATTATTCACCGTGTGTCCACCCTGTGCCTTGTTGTGAGCTGTCCTACTGTCTGCCGTGTAGACACCCTCCCTCCCTCCTCCCCCCTGAGGCTCTGGACAGACAGGGAGCATTACTGCCATGGAGAGCAGACAGGGAACACACGCACACCCCAGAGGACGGTAGCCGCCGTGCACCTGTTAGATATGCCCCCCATTCTATCTCCCTGCAGTCCAGCCAGTCAACCCTGACACAGTGACCTGAGAAACTTTCCAGACAGGCCACAGTGTGTGTGACTGTCTGTGTGTGTGTATGTGCGTGCGTGCGTGCGTGCATGCGCGTGGGTTTGTGGGAGCGAGAGAAAGAGAAATAGAGGGGAGAGAGAGAAATAGAGGGGAGAGAGAGAGAGAGAGAGAGAGAGAGAGAGAGAGAGAGATAGAGAGAGAGAGAGAGAGAGGGGCGAGGATTGAGAGACCACTGTGACCTTATGGAAATACCAATTTAAGTTAAACAAGCTCAAAACTATTAGGTATTTAAGTTGATACGATTTCGTGAGAATGTAGATCTTATCTTATGAATCAGTAGCTGGCTAGCAATTATGAACTTGCTCAAAACTGCAGTAAGCATTTTCAAACTAATAGAGGATGACAGAAACTGCCACACATTTGTAAAAGAAAAAAGAAAAACTACCAGTGCCAGTAAAACCTGAGACAGTAGAGATGAAACCAAGACGCCACAACTTCGATTCATTTCAACAAAGGATACTATCAAAACGGTTCAAACATTGGCCAAATTATCAAATAAATACAAGAAAGATGCAAACAAATTGAATATAGCCGATAGCGTTGCGAGGCGTTGTGAGTTTGTAGATCTGCTTCAGTATTATCAAAATATTTATCTGTGGAACCGAGTCAAACAACATACATACAGTAATGCCTCAATTCCTACATTCCAAGATCCACCTGATTATTTTTGGGGAACAGGTCGTGGGTCTCTTAATTCCAATGGAGAAGTGATTATATTTCATTCACCCCAATACTCACTGAAGTAAATACTGTGACAATTCTTCACAAGCGACATGCAGTATAACTGTACGTACAGTATCTTCCAAGCATTCTGAAACTAACATGGTCATTTTCAGACAAGAAATTATCTTTGTGGGGGATATTATCTACCCTCTTACCCATGGGCTGACTGCGCCTACTCAAACGTTTTCATGTCAAGGACCCTGAACCGTTCCATTTGTACACTCTCTGAGTTACAGATCCGTTTGGTTCCTAACTATCATTTAGCTGGGGACCCCCAGGAGCATCCTCAAGGACCCCTTGGGGGTCCCCGGACCCCACTTTGAGAACCAATGGAGTATATACCATCTCATAGCACTGGAAGCATTGAAATGAATTCTCCACTGTATTAAGGGATCTTTTGTAAAACTACTGGGCTACGGAAGCCCCTAAGGACAAACTGTGCATAAAGACTAATAGTTAAAGTTTAATTATCCTATATATGGAGAAGTGTGCAGAAAGGGCATTTTGAACAGCATGAAGACGAAGGAGAGACTACTGAAAAATAAGAAGAGGGAATGGAGGAAGAAGATGACTTCAGCTCACACTATAACTTCGGTAACACTTTACAGTATATAAGGTGGCCTTTATAATGCATTATAATGCATTTTAAGCAAATTTATAATGCATTATAAAGTGCTTATAAGGCATTATAGCACTTGTTATAAATGTTTATAATCATGTATAACAGCTTATAACCACATTTATAACACATTCTAAGTGCAAAGTGGAACAGTACTTATCTGGTTCCCAAACCTTAGACTATATCAAATTTTGATATAGTGAAAATACAAAATAGCTAACAACGTTGTGAGCTTGTAGATCTGCTATTTTCAATACCTTGTAAACATTTGTTTGTTTGTTTTTTTATTTATGGAATGTCTTAGGTTTTTTTCTTTATTTATTCATGGAATTATTTTAAAAAACACTTTTAATTTGTTTTTAATTCCCGAAAAAAACGAACTTGCAATAAATAGTACAGCATTTTGAAGCACTGTGGGCAAAGATCGGCCTGGATCTGAAGACGGGTGTAGCATGTTTGATGTCAATCGATCAAAAAATATGGAGGGATTGGTTTTAATTAGTTTTGCAGTTACCATGTCATGCACTTCAGAATGCCTGCCAGCTCCAAGCATCGGAACACATTTTTGGTGAATGCAAATTGGAACAGAAGCACGTATGACAGATTTGTTGTGACTTGGGTCTCGTTTCATTAAGTTTTAACCACCTCCAACATAGTTTCCCTGTTTTGGAATGTCACTAAAGGGGAAAATCTTCCGAAATGTTTAAAAGAAGAGGAAAAAATAACAAGTGTCACAAATTGTAGATTGGCTATGTGTATGAACAAAATATGGTCGCTGTCCGGCAGAAACCAGCTAACTCCATTTTTCTTTTTCTTTTTTTTCATGAATCAGTGCTATTGAACACCCTTTATGTCTGTGTGTTGGTTAAAAAAAATATTGAACCAATGAATAGTAGTAAAAAGCTCTTCAGCCCTAACTCCACTTGAGCTTTCCTGAAAAATGTAGCTGGTTTCTGTACAACAGCAGAGATATAGGAGTGGTTAAACTATAGTCGGTTGCTGTAGCGCCACCATCTGAACCATCAGACCATAATGTCAGTTGATGAATTTGGCATGGACCTATATATGTGCAAGGTAAAAATATATATACTATATGTGTAAAATATATAAATTTTACTAAAATAAATATACAGTATATGTGCAAGGTAAAAATCTCGCTCTTTCGAACGACCATCATTTCGACAACGAACGTCGGGAGGGTTAGCGACTCACCCCACGGAGGTTAGGGTTAGGGTAAAGGTCTTTGCACACTGCTGCGTTTTTCGGCCGAATATCGGAGTGAATTTCGGAGTGCGTGAATAAAAGAATCAACCTCACGTTATGTCAATCACGTTTGCACACTGCCGCCCGTTTCGTATTTATTTTCGGACCAGGGTTGAGTCCCTTGCTATCTCTCTCTTTCCTCTCTCTCCCTGGCCTATGGCTTTCGGATTTCCAAAACGCAACAAAAACACGCAGTGCAGTGTGCAACCACTTTTAGGGTTAGGTTTGGGTGTCGAAAAGACACCCCACCGTTCATTTCCATGCACGGTGGGGTGAGGAGGAATACGACGAAAACGCCGAAGACATAGAAGAAGAGTAAACTAGGAGGGGACCGGTACAGCAGGGCTCGCTAACGCAATAAAACAAGCAAACGGCCAACATGGACGTGGATAAGGGAGAGGGGGAAAAAGGGACGCGGCCTCTAATAACGCCTAATAAAAAAGACGGATCTCCCTGTCGATTGTTTGGGACTGTTTTACTGTAACAGCTTGATGTGCAAACCCACTCATGTCCTCCTTAATGTAATTAGGGAAGCTCCCACATCCCCCATCCCAGGGAGAATGGCCGCTCAACCACTCCTCTCATCTTTCCACGAGGCCCGGCGTGGCGCCGGGATGGGGGGCTGGGGGGGGCGGGGGTGAGTAACTAAGTACATTTACACAAGTAATGTACTTAGGTGAAATTTTGAGGTATTTTTTACTTTCTTCAGTATTTATTGGTTTCAATATACTTTTCGTCGTTGTCGGGTGAAAACCTGTATGTCCAAGACCGTTGGTTTTGCATTTATCATTTTAAAAATGATTCAAACTAGTGAAAACAGCCGATCTACAAGCACACAACGCCTCGCACCGCGAGGCGTTGTGTGCTTGTAGATCAGTTGTTTTCACTATTTTTGTGCGACGGCCTTGTACGATCAAGCAGGGCTTTAATTTGCGAAAGAACGTACACATTTGAAACTTGGATATACAAGGTTTCCACCCAACAACGGCGTTTTACTTCTTCCCCACTTCACCTCAGAGGAAAATATTGTGCTCCGCTACAATCATATGAAAACTTGAGTTACTAGTTACTTTGTAGATTGTGATTATTATTACAAAACACACTAACCACTTCAGCCCTATAATATATATTTCGGCCATTTGAAAATAGCAGATTCACAAGCTCACAATGCGTTTCGATGCGACACATTGTGAGCTTGTAGATCGGCTATTTTGTAAAGATTCTTTTATACATATTGAACTGAAATGGGACAAAATTTGTACTTTTAGTTTTGGTACATTAACTCATTTACCGCAGCCCCCGATAGTCCCGATAAAATCTGTATGTTCTTCTCCACCGGGCCCTATAATCCTGAGACTTTAATACAGTATGCTTTAATCGCTATAAAACATTTTAAAGTATAATCGCTGTTTATCACCGATCCGGACTGTTTATCACCCTCGGAGAACTGTTCCGGTCGCATTTCCGGGT